>NW_016160146.1:0-40268 GCF_001687245.7 Rhagoletis zephyria | reverse complement strand
TAACGTGAAAATTACTCGGAAGGTCAATTGGATTTCTACGAACGATGCTGAGAAGAGCAAAAGAACGAGATAAGGCGTCAGCAAGTTCCAAATGTTTTCCTGGTTTATGAATAATTTTTAGATCGTATGGTGATAATCGGATCGCCCAACGACATAAACGGNAGCCATTCACCGTGAATATATGTCGAAGATAATTTACTACGGATATGGCGTTTGCATTTTTCATGGGCTTCGCCCCGACATATCGCGAGTATGGCTACGAAGATCCATTGGTTACGATTTTTAGACATGGGCAGCTTACCGACGAAGTCAATCGATAATTGCCTACCCGGTCGTTTTGGTTCTCTATATTCACCGTGAGGTGTTTCGGTGCTCTCATTACTTGGTTTAATGCGGTGGCATAGTTCACATTGCCGAACGTACTGGTAAACGGACTCATACATGTTTGGCCAGTAATAGCGTTGTGAGATACGTCTATAAGTTTTCCAAACACCCTGATGCGAATGTTGGTTATGATTTTCATCGAGGACTTTTGCTCTGTCAGAAGATGGTACACAACGTGTCCACAGTATTTCCGAACTTTGATTGGAAAATTTCAATCGATGATATAGAAGGTTGTTCTCGATTTTATATCTATCTAATGGTTGTTTTGAGGCCATGGCATGCATTTTGTTGTACCATTTATCGCACGTGTTTGGGTCAATGTTGATCACGGATGTGATTGGGATACGATTAACGTGAAAATTACTCGGAAGGTCAATTGGATTTCTACGAACGATGTTGAGAAGAGCAAAAGAACGAGATAAGGCGTCAGGAAGTTCCAAATGTTTTCCTGGTTTATGAATAATTTTGAGATCGTATGGTGATAATCGGATCGCCCAACGACATAAACGGCCAGTTGGGTCTTTGAGAGTTTGTAGCCAGCGCAAAGCTGCATGGTCCGTTACCACAACCAAATCACGATCCTCAAAATATGGACGGAACTTTTCGACCGCTAAGAGAACAGCTAGGCATTCCCGTTCAGATGCTGTGTAATTTTGTTCGGCTTTCGAGAATTTCTTAGAAAAATACTGAACCACACGTTCATTCCCATCATGTTCTTGTACTAGAACAGCTCCCGCTGCGATAAGCGAGGCATCGGTATAAACCTTGAATGGTTTTGAATAATCGGCCATAGTCAGAACGGGAGTGGTAGTTAAACACTCTTTGAGTTTGAGAAAGGCTTGATCAGCAGCTGTATTCCATTCAATGGGCCCTTTTCGGTTTCCTTTATACAATTCACAAAGGATAGCTGAGATCTCCGAAAAATTTGGAATAAATTTACGGTACCAGCCTGCTGCACCAACGAACCGTCTGACTTCTTTTGCCGTTTTGGGCCGTGCAAATTCAACAATCGCTCGAATACGAGATGGATTCGCAGATAAACCCTCTTGAGACAAAACGTAGCCCAGGAATTCCAATCGTTTACAACAAAAATTCGATTTGGATGTTGAGATGGTTAAGCCGGCCCCAGCCAGACGTTTTGCAACAATAGCCAATATCTTAACGTGTTCTTCAAACGTCGAAGTGCAAATTATGAAATCATCCACATATGCGAATGCATGTGGAACCAAATCACGGAAAATTTTATCAATGAGAATGGCTAATGTGGCGGGTGAATTTCTCAACCCCATCGTCATGCGACGAAAAGGATAAAGTCTGTTACCGAATGCAAAAGCGGTTTTCAGTTGACTCGATTTTGCCAAAGGAATTTGAAAGAAAGCTTGAGACAGATCAATACTGGTTAGGTATTTAGCTGACTTTAGTCGTGCTAAAATTTGGTTAGTATCCGTAATTGGATAGGCATTTGGAATGGTAATTTTATTCAGCTCTCTCGCGTCCAAGCACACGCGACACGTTCCGTCTTTCTTCTTTACAGCCAGAATTGGTGACCGCCAAGGGCTTTCTTCGATGGTCATAATGATGTCACGACTACGCATTTTATCCAATTCGGCTTGAACTTGTTCAGCCACATATGGCGTTTCATGACGGGTTTTGCATCACCCGTATCAATTACGTGTTCGATCTTAGTAGTGACGTTTAGAGGACCAGACTCAGGAGTTGTATTAAAAAGTGTGAGAACGGCGTCCAACATTTGTCTTTGATCTGGGGTGAGATTATGTGGAAGGCTGACGCTCGTTATTTTTGGGGTATCTAGTTCACCCTCTAAACCGAGTGTGGAAGCGTCAATTGGCTCCAGATCATTACTCATAGAAGATACCTGAGCTTGTTCTTTCCCACTCCCTGGTGGTTGATTACAAAAATTAATAAATCTATCCGCCGTAACCATTTCGACGTTAGCAGATGCAACTTCTTCAGTATAACCTTTGGCTGTATGTTTTAAAAATCGTTGAACTTTCTCTTGGTTCTGCACCAGTTCGAAAAAGAAGGCCTCAAGGAATGTCCGTCCCATAATTGGGTGTTTCAGTGAGATAGGTACGACATGAGTTGGCACCAGTCGGGTAAGACTACCGACCGTATATAATACATTCATTTTACCCATGGCCTTAAATGAAATCGAATTATCGGCAATACCAATGGAGGTTTTGGTAGGTTGCAACTGCGCCCATCTGTACTTCTCATAAAATGTTTGTGAAATGATTGTGACTTCGACTCCACCATCGAATAAAACCGTACGAGAATGGTTGTTAACCATAACCGTGAGATAATCGCGACAATCGTTCGGAATGTTATATGTCAAACATTTCACTGAGATAAAGAAAGCATCGCGGAGTCGTGGTTGGTTAACTGGATTGACTGCGTCTTGCTGGTTAGTAGGGACTGGAGCTGAAGTAGGTTTGGTAATTGGTAGTGTTCGTTCAGAACATTTAGTTGATGGTTCTTTGCCATCCCTTTGGACTTGATTTGATTCATTAAGAATCGGAGTAGAATTATTATTGGAATTCGGGACTGAAGATTTGTCGATTTGTAGAGGGACTTCGGTAGAGTGCGGATTGTTAGAGACAGTGGATTTAGATAAAGTTGTGGACTCTGAGTACGATGGACCACTATTCCCAATCGACTCCCTTACGCGTTTTTTGAACACGAGCATTGATCGGACGTAACCCCTGGTCGTGTACATTTGTAGCAGATCACCCTATTCGGTTGGGTTTGACACTTTTTGAAGTGATGGCCCCACACGAGACATTTTGCACATCGTACATTTTCGTCGCCCTCAACAACGAAAAATGGGTCGACGATAGTTCCTACTTTCTTATCATTCCCCTTTGGATTTTTGTCATTTTTATAATCCTCGACTGGTTTCGAATACCTATGTTTCTGAGATGCTTTAATTGGTTTCTTTTGCTTGTTCAAGTATGCACATTCCCTGTCATCGGAGTCGGACCCAGGAAACGAAGCGGTATATTCCGAATGTGAAGAATCATCCGGTGGATCATGTATTGCCGAAATTTCCCGTGGCACTGATCGCTGTCTATCCGAACGGGTTCTTTCCGGACGGGGTGTGGCAACAATGAACGAATGTGGTGCAATTCGCTGAGCGAACTCACGCAATTGCTCCAACGTGTGGACTTGTCGAGTGTGGACGAGTTCACGCAGATGATCGGATAAGGTACCAATGATGATATCGAGGTGGTCCCGTTCATCCAGACCACAGGAATTACCCTGCAATTGGAATGTCAAGTCATCGATATGTTTCAGCAGTGTTTGCGAACGTGGGTCGAATTTAATCTGTGCATATGACATTATTACTTGGGCCCGAGTATGTTTGTTGAGGAAACGAGCTCGAAGTTTCGTGCAAAAATCTTGATAATCTCCGAAGTTCCTCAGTTCGGTGAAGTACCATTGTCGAGCGGCCCCCGTGAGTGTGGGCACCAAACGCGTAACCAATTCGTGGTCGGGTACTCCAATCTTATATCGAAATGAGCCAATAATAGCCAAATAATCTTCAACCGATAGAAATTTTTCGTTCACATGAACGCCATCGAATTGAGCACGTCCCATCCATGATGGTAAGCCTCTGAATTTCCTATCCATTGCATCCGCTTGGGCAGATTCGTCGAATATAGTGGCTTGATTTGGTCGTGATTGTGGTGGACCGGATAGCGAATAATTCGGATATAAATGAGATGGTTGATTAATTGGTTCTTGGATATGTGACGTTCTAAGACCACGGTAGGTATTGATCGTTTGAGTTTGTAAGGTTGAAGGACCACCCAAAGAACCATGCGGAGGATCCACCGAGGGTGGTATCCAGGTATGATTCCAGGTCGTTGGCATGGTTTGGTTCATATCACGAACGTCAGGAATTTGTGTCTGCAACTGAATCCGATCACGGATCATTTGCTGTTGCATCTGTGTTTGGGCTCTCAGCAACTCAGACACCATTACAGACAGTTGGTGTAATGAGGGTGTTGGTTCCGTTCCGCCTGACACTGAATTGAGAACGGCTGGTTGAGCATTTGAATTAACCGTACTGGTGGTCAGGGTATACCGTGGTTCAGTTGCCTGAACCGAAGTCGGTATATTCTGGTTTGGAATCGAATCTGGTATGGTTAAGGGTAAATATTGTGATGGAACAGTATTTTGAGTTGAACTCATCGTTCCCCGTTCGTTCTCAAAACCATGGAAGGTCGAGTTCAAACTTAATTGGGGATCGCACGTCGGGATTCCCGTATTCGGTGAAGACATCCGAAGCTCACGAATCTTCGACTGAAATTTTCCGATCAGATCTGCCTGGCGTGACGCCGACTCGGGTTTTAACTTCAACCGAGCGGTTCGATAACAATAATGTATCATTTGATGAAGACGACCCTGAGGTGTTAACACCTCATTCGCCTTCAGTTCCCGATATGCTCTCTCACATATTTCCAACTCATTCATTTGGTGTATGGCATGGGATTTTATCAACCATGGTTGGCCAACGTAAGCAGATATTTTACCATTGAGGGCGGCTATTTCGGTGTCGGTCCATTGAACCGGCGCTGGATATAGGTTATATATCTCCCCTTCGATCTGTCGCTGTTCGTCTGTCAAATAAGTTGCATCGAGAATGGGAAACAATTCCATGTTCAAAGACTCAAATACCAAGTTGTAAATTCCGATTATTAAAAAATTCTGCCAACGGTAGACGTAAAGTCCGTACTATTAAAGTCTATGTTATAAGATGATGGTACTCGATTTAAAATCAGTACAGTATTTACTTCAGTTTATTATTTATTATTATTATTATTTTATTCTATGAGTATGTCGTTTTGAATATCCAATTTCAAAAATAATGCCGCATAAATCGATCACTATTTGAATATTGCTTTAAATCTAATTAGTTTAACAAAAAATTCACGCTCAATTGGTTGTATATCTCATGTGATTTTCGGTCCAAAATTTTGTTTAATATTATACCGAACGTGGGCTGAGAATGGCGTTTAACGCACTAGCTCGAATCTTTTTATGGACCAAGTTGTTTGCTCCCGGGATGCAGCGAAGGCCTTGAATACTTGGGAGTATTACCTGTATCTCCTTCGGTCCCTTCTGTCGCCAACAAGGTACGCAACAAAGATCAAGACTATCCACCCCCGAATTTACCGGAAGACCAAATCAGACTGAGAATATTCAACCAGTTTGAGAATGTTAAACGAGATTACTTTGATACGAGTTTCAAATTTTATTGGGAATGAATACCCAAAGAAATTACAAAAATAAAGAAAAATTAATAGTTTGGTTCAATTAATATTGACCGTGTTATCGGTTACGTTGCTTGAACTTATACCGAAAGACGAAAAGAAAAATTATCGGTTCAAAAATCTTGACCGTCGATGTGTGGTGTTACTTGATTAAAAAATTCAATTAACTTGCTTTTCAGAATTGGCGAACTGAACTGAACGAGAATGGTTATGACTGCTGATCAATGGTGTTCGCATCGCAGATCGATCACCATTCACCCCCGCGGAAATAAATAATCAAAATATCCACAAAAATTTTGATTGAAAACGAGCTCCAATAAAAATCAAATAAATCATGCCGTGTGAAGACTGAGGACGATATTGATTTACAGTGATATGAATTCAAAAGATAATTATTTGATTCAATCTCAATGATGATTTATAATAGCGGAATTTCTAAAAGAAAAAATTTATCAAAAATCTATTGAACTCGAATATGTATAGTTCACCGACGTACAATTTTGTGACCAACAAAATGAAAAAAACGACTAAAAGATTTGAATTTTTCCTTAAATCTAATTTTATGATGTACTAAATTGATTCGATGATGAAATTGCTATATTCCCTCAGCTGAACACGCGGTTATTTTATGCCGGGCTTAAGTGTGGTTATGTTCAACAAAAACTTATTCTTTTTCACCCGTTTAGTTGGGCGCCAATGATTTGCTTGACCTTGGTTTGTCGGTCCAAACAGGAATCTTCATTTAAGGTTGATGGATAGCTCGTTTCCAATGGATGTGGCAAGAAAGTGGCTGACTTACGTGTAATGATTTTGCATTACCCGCTTGTGGGGACTCAATTGCTGTCAAATGAATAGTCCAGATTTGATGCTCACAACTTCTTTATTATACGCAACAACATGGCTGGGGATTTGCCGGAAGGAATGTGACGGCACCTTTTGTCTCTATTAATTTCCACTGTGGGGTGAGTATCGACTCCCCGAATACCGCCGGATTTTAATACAAGCTTTTAATCCACTTTAATTACTTGGTTGTAATTCCGTTCTTGCGAGGGCTGATGAGTGTGGTTCGCTCCGTGTCCAATTCCAAAAAGAAATCTATTTTTCTAGCTTCGTGGTATGTGACCACCGATTCTTTTATCGTATGTCAGTGTGCACGTTTTCATAGTGGCCATGTCAATTCGTGTCTATACTGATATAATGGTTCGTGTCTTGAATAACTATTGGTTACGTACATTCATCTGGCAATCCCCCCCAGTTTGAAGTTTAACTTTGACAGTTTTTTTTTGTTTACATTTCTCATGATCGTTCTTATGTCTATTATTTGGCCAATAAAAATAATAGATCAGTATGGCAACGTAACTTTTCGCAAAAATCTACTAAAATAGTGCCTAATAAGTTAAATCTCCGATCTGACATCGGTTATTTGGAAGAAGTCATTTTGATTTTCATTTTCACATGTAAAGGGCACAGAAATGAAGGCGTTTCATAATTATGTATGTATGTATTTGACAAAAATAACAATTATATTTTAGTTTTCATACATCTTCAATTTTACAGCAAAAATGAAACGTTTAAGTTAATCTGGTGATGACGTTATTGCTGTGTATCTGCTGATGACTTGTTGTTGTGAATCGATAATCGATTAATTATATTTAAGTAGTTTCTTTCCAGTACGTAATGCGGGATCCCGCGTGTGCCCAAAATAGCCCAGAAATCATTCCTGTACTCAACAAAATGGGTAATAGAGAGCGAAAATTCGAACGTATTGGATCGTAAGTGCCTTCTTCTTCCTGCCCGAAACAGCCCGGACTCTTTCTCCGGGTAAAAATGGATAACGTGTCAAAGTGCATATCAGCTGTATTGTGTTTACATGTTGCCTGCATTTACTTGGTGCTTTTAAGGAATAGTGAATGGCCTGTTGATGTATTTTCAATCTTTATATTTAAAATCAAATTTGTGAAACCAAAATTCAATTTTCAAGTGTTTGCATTTAATACCATATTCTGACCGACAACGAAAACACTTTGAAAACGTGTTTTGGGATTGTGGGCTGAAGGCTGTTCACACCGGTTAGTGTTTTCGTTAACATTTCTCATCTTTTGATTGCAGTTTTGCTAGACAAAAACAAAACCAAAACACTTTTCCTTCATTTTCTTTTCATTTACAACCTTTAACTTTTATTCTTATTTTGCTTTGGTCAGGAATTAACAATAAATCCGAAATTAGGGATGGGTAGATTCGATATTCGAAGCTTCGAGATTCGAATTTTAATAGAATTTTAGCTCCAAAATGGCGAACTTTTGAAATCGAACTTTGTGGTGCTAAAATTCGGATAAAATCAAATTTTTCAAAAAAAAGTCGAATTTCGTCTTTATTTGCAAAAAAAAAAACAACTCTGCAACTTCCTTCTTTGTGAGTAAATTTGACATCAATATCTGTGGTACCACAAAGGCAAAAATGTGGCTTAATAGAACTCTTCACGCCCTATTATTTTTTTTGTTCTTTGTTCACTTAAAGATCTCGCTTTAAAAAGCAAAATCATACGTTTTCATCAAATGTAAGACTTTTTTATTCATTGTAAAAGTATAAACATACATACGTTTAAATATATAAGTATGTAACGTGAAGTATGTACAAATTTCCTTTGTTTTTGTAAAGCAAGAAAAATAAATATAAGTACATTATACGTCCCAAAAAATCAGTTTCAATATACATTTTGTCAATTTTTTTTTAATTGATACTAAAAAAATACGTGATATATTTGATAAATTTTTGGATTTTTTCTGATATTTTTTGAGATATTTATTTGAGAAAAACATACTTCTTATCTATATATATAATACTCGAAGGGATTTTTTGTGCAGCATAAAAGATCTGCACGGTTCGTTCGCTTTTCAAAAATGGGGTGTCAAATTAAAGCGCTTGGCCTGTAGATGTGCAATAAGGTTTTACATTTTCGAAAAGAGTTGCCACCTGATAAAAAATTGCATTCAAATGATTTAATAATCAATGCCATCAGATCCATACCGTCCGTTCGATTTTCAAAAGTGAGGTGTCAAATCAAAGGGCTCTGACTTTTTGTGTGCAATAAGGTTTAACTTTTTCGAAAAGAGTTGTCACCTTTAAAGGAAATTAAGTTCAAAATAATACGCCAAGGCATTTTTTGTTCCGCATAAAAGATCTGCCCCGTTCGTTCGATTTTCAAAAATGGGGTGTGAAATTAAAGCGCTTGGTCTGTAGATTGGCTAACTGGTTTTATTTTTTCGAAAAGAATTGCTACCTGCAAAACAAATATACTCAAATTATTTAATAATCAGTGCTATCAGATCAGCACCGTTCGTTCGATTTTCAAAAGTTAGGTGCCAAATTAAAGTGCGCGTGCTGCAGATGCACACTATTGTAACCCTGCTATTAGTAAAATGATCTAGTGTTACTCTGCTATTAGTAAAATAGCAAGTTGGCTGTGATTTATTTTTATCTTGTTAATTAGACATATATATATACCGACGTGTGGAAGTTTTTCAGTTTTGCAATAAAATAGCAAGTATACAAAATAAGGCGCTTCTAATTTCTACAACAGATTGGCGATGAGTGTAAAAAGGAAATTCGACATTAACATGGACGGCGCCCAATTTCCGGAATTTTTAGCGATGCAACAGCAATTATTGGGTGAAATCCTGAAACTAAAATCAAACGCAAACGCAGCGTGCACTACACCGGCGACAGCCGCCATTGTTCCGAATTTCGATATGTTCGATTCGTCGAAGGAATCTTTCAAAAATTATATTCAACGATTCGGAAACTACATCGAAATGAAAACTATTAAAGCAGATAAAGAATATTGTAAAAAACTTCTGCTGAATTCAATAGGAGCAAAAGCTTTCAATATGGTTACGGCATTAACAGCACCGAATACTCCGGGCGACATAACCTATGAAGAATTAGTGCGAATTCTTAAAGAACATTTGTCACCGAAAACGAATGTGTTAGTTGCACAACATCGTTTTCTAACAAAATTTCAACGTGAAGGGCAATCCGTAACTGAGTACGTGGCATTCTTACGCGCTGAAATAAATGAGTGCGAATTTATATCAAATTGCACGTGCAAGTCATCGGTGGCAGACATTTTTCTGCGCGCACAATTAATTCGAGGTATCCACGACACCAGCATCCGAGAGCAGCTACTACAGGCAAGTACAGCAACTTTTGATGAAATAGTCGCAAAAGCTATTTCTCTTGAAGCCGCTAGGTTGAACGCTAAAGAGCTGAACACGCGAGTGGCAAATACCTGTGAGGGCGGCATACCAGATGTCAACAAAATTTCGAAGTTGAAGAAAGGGAAACGCCCCAACCCATCATCAAAGCCCCTAAAAATTAATTACAAAGAACTGGGTATGGAAGGCCTGTGCATCCGATGTGGGAGGTCTAACCACATGACAAAAGAGTGCTGCGTCAACAAGTCGAACCTGTGGTGCTCCCACTGTAACAAGTCAGGACACGTCAACAAAGTGTGCATTTCAACTCGCCTCGGGAAAAGTAAGTCAACTAAAAAGGTACATCAGATTCAAAACATCGACTACGACGTTTGCAGGATTACTAATAGGCGTCAAGATATACTGCAAGTTTTCAGATCAGAGCGTTATTACGCCAACGTTAAAATAGAAGGTCAATCAATAACATTCGAAATGACACAGGCTCAGGATTTACTTTCTTGCCACGAGGCATCTTCAACAAACTTAATCTGCGCAATCGTCTCAAACCAACAAATCTAGTATTCAAAACGTACACCAAGGCAATCTTTAGACCCGATGGGAAAGCATGCGTCAACGTAGAAGCCAACGGCAGGTCAGCAAAGGAGGAACTATACGTGGTTCCCGACAATTGCGCACCTATAATGGGTAGATCGTGGATCCGGAACCTACACATAAACATTGTAGACCCGGAAGAATCCAGAGTAACTAATATACCAGAAGTGCAGCAAGTTGATGTCACCGACATTGACAACATCGTTTCTGAATTTCAAAATACCTTCCAACAAAGAATCGGTTGCGTGCCAAATTACGAGGTGTCGCTCAAGGTTCGTGAAGGTGCAACGCGGGTCTACGTGAAGGAGCGACAGGTGCCGCACACATTAACAGAACGAGTCAACAAGGAAATTGATGAGTTAGAAAGAGCGGGCATAATTACAAAAATTACAAACAGCGACTGGGGTTCTCCGCTCGTCGTAATTCCAAAAGCAGACGGAGGAGTCCGCTTATGCGTAGACTACAAGGTAGGGGTGAATCAACGCTTGATTAATGCACACTACCCAATTCGGAAAATAGATGAGATTCTTAACAGTTTGCGGAATTCGAAGTATTTTTGTCGGCTCGATCTGTACAAGGCATACCTTCACATTCCAGTTGATAAACAGTCAAGCATCATTCAAACAATTTCGACACATCGGGGAACTTACCGGATGAATCGGCTTTCGTTTGGTATTAAAACTGCCCCGGCCGAATTCAATCGAATAGTTGACCAGATATTACGGGATGTACCCAAAACTGAATCATATTTCGATGACATCGTGATACACGACGAGTCCATACAAGAATGTAAAAATAACCTAAAAAAGTGCCTAAAGGGACTTGATAACTTTGACCTTCATTTAAATCATGCAAAATGTATATTCTTTTCTACAAGTATCGAGTTCTTGGGGTACGTTGTTCAGCACAATAAAGTGTTGAAATCACCGGCTAAGGTCGCCGCAATTGTTGACATGCCGGAACCACACTCAATTGAAGAGGTACGTCGATTCCTTGGCATGGTCACATATTATGGCAGGTTCATACCGAACGTTTCAACCATTACAACCCCGCTACGGAAACTATTAAAAAAGGGCGAAAGGTTTCGATGGTCAAGCGAATGCCAAAATGCGTTTAGTTTATTAAAACAGGAAATATCCAGCGATAGAGTCTTAACACTTTATAATCCAGAAATCCCACTTCAACTTGCTTGTGACGCAAGTCCTACAGGTATAGCAGCGGTCTTATCGCACATACAAAATGGAGAAGAGAAACCTATTTCATTCGCGTCACGATCGTTAACACCCGCAGAACAAAATTATTCGCAGCTGGACAGGGAAGCACTGGCGATCTTTTTCGGGGTACGCCACTTCCACGAATACCTGTACGGACAAACATTTAAACTTGTAACGGATAATCAACCTTTAGTAAGGATATTTCATCAGCACTCGAAAATACCGCAAATGACTTCAGCGCGACTGCAAAGATATGCCGCATTTCTATCCGGATATGACTACGAAATCATCCATAAGCCCGCCACTGACAATTGCAACGTGGACTGCTTATCAAGAGCGACGGTGCTACTAAATACAACGGAAATAAACTTCATCGACCAAGAAGTTCATCAAATATGCAGCGCAACAGTGGAACGCATTTCTTCGACTAAATTGAACTTCAAAACAATCCAGACTGAAACAAGTAAAGATGAAGTCCTTTCGAAACTGTTACGAGAACTACAGCATCACAATCGCGAAGATTCTGAATTTACAATTGATCAAAATGTAATATTTAGAGGACAACGGGCAGTAATTCCGAAGACACTTCAACAAGCCGTTTTGCAAGAACTACATTACACGCATGTAGGCATCACCAAGATGAAACAACTTGCCAGGCGATACGTTTATTGGAAATCGATCGACAAGGATATCGAACAACATGTACGAGCGTGCGCTGCTTGTATTTCCCATAAAAACAGTCCAAGTAAAGCCCCGTTACACCCGTGGGAAGAGCCCGTAGGCAATTGGCACGAGTCCACATTGATTACGCAGGACCATATCAAGGTAACTTCTTCCTCGTAGTAATAGATGCAAAATCTAAGTGGGCTGAAATTGGCGTATGCAAGCAAGCACCATCTTCAACATCGACCATTCACATTCTTCGTAACATCTGCTCCAGGAACGGATATCCAGAGGTCGTGGTATCCGATAATGCAACGATCTTCAAAAGTGACGAATTTTCTACGTTTTGCCAAAATTCTGGTATTTTCCAAAAATTTATAGCGCCAGGCCACCCAGCCACAAACGGACTAGCAGAAAGGAGCATACAAACTCTCAAAAACAAATTAGCCGCAATGTCAAAGGAATCGTTACCTATGACAGAGAAGGTGAGAGAAAATTTATTTAAATACCGCATTACGCCTTTGATTAACGGGAAGAGTCCATCAGAGATGTACTTACATAGACAAATTCGTAGCCGTCTAGACTCACTAAGGCCCGTCAAGCACCTGAAATCCTGCCAAGGTGTTAAGAGCGCTAGACAACTAAGTGTGGGAGATAGGGTTCAAGCCCGATATTACACTCCCAACAAACCGCAATGGAAGTTAGGTACAATTATCAGGAAGTTGGGGTATCTTCATTATGTTGTAAAACTAGATGACGGGTGCACCTTCAAACGACACATAAACCAGCTACTCCCAACGAGCGTATTAAGGAAAGACATGAATACAATGTCATTTTATGAAAGCAATATGTCAGCTGAGATTCAAGCTCCAGTTCAACAAGATCTAGTTCCAGTTCAACAAGATCTAGTTCCAGTTCAACAAGATCCAGTTCCAGTTCAACAAGATCCAGTTCCAGTTCAACAAGATCTAGTTCCAGTTCAACAAGATTCAGTTCCATTTCGACACAATTCACTACCGGGTCAACAACAAAGTCAACTTCCAGCCTTACAACAAAATCCAATTCCAGTATTACTACCGACGAAAGCAGTCCAACACAATAGACATAAACGCCGCAGGAGGATTGAAACAGACTTAGAAATTGATCCAGATCCGAAGCGGATATGTAACGGCGAGAGTAACTCAGAATCACCGAACGTAATTGAACACCCCCAAGTATCGGAACCTGAGTACCAATCCTCTCCGACTCGTAAATCAACTCGGAGTCGTAGACCACCAAAATATTTAGATGAGTACGTTTCTGAGTAGACTACAAACGTATTATAAGTCCTCATAATACTCTTGTGAGCATCCTTAATTTTAACTAGAGATATATGTGTGGGAGATCTATTGTAACCCTGCTATTAGTAAAATGATCTAGTGTAACTCTGCTATTAGTAAAATAGCAAGTTGGCTGTGATTTATTTTTATCTTGTTAATTAGACATATATATATACCGACGCGTGGAAGTTTTTCCGTTTTGCAATAAAACAGCAAGTATCTAATTTCTACAATACACACTGTGGTTTCACTTTTTCGAAAAGAGTTGCCACGTTTAAAAAATTAAGTTGAAATTATTTAGAAAGTTAAACCAATTATTACAAATTGGTTGTCGATCGAAACGGGTTTAAAAGCTTTGCCTCTTAACTTCCCTGGAAAGTTGCGACCTGTTTAAAAAGTTAAATTTAATTTAAATTAAGGGAATTAGGTAACGGACATACATATTTATCGCCATTTGAGTGCTAGGCGAAAATATTTTAAGAAGACAATAGTATGTAAATATTTTGATGAGGGTTTCCACCTGTTTCAAAAGTCGATTTCAGTTAACTTATACACAACAAAATATTAAAACATATCAAACAAAAGAGTGTTAATAAATCTTTAGTTTCAACACTAACAATATTTTTGAGGTGTTTGCAGAGGGATGCCATCTGTTTAAAAAGTTTAATTTAAATTATTTAATAAGCTAAGTAAATGATTACAATATTGGTATCAATCAAAATGGGTTTGGCAAGGCTTTATTTCTGAACTATATTTACATGTTTAAAAAATCAAATTCAACTTAATTCATCAGTTAATTAAAATATGTACCACAATGTCATTCGAGGGTAATTTAAGAAGATTATAGCTTGAAACTACGTCTGAAGAGGGCTGCCACATGTTTAAGAAGTCGAACTTAGTTAGCTTATACGAAACTTATTTGAAATATGGGTGCCAAAATAAAATATTCATCACCATGTTAGGCGAAGGAAATTTTGGAATATTTTAGCTTGAAAATACTTTTTACGAGGTTTGTCGCCTGTTGGAAAAGTCGAATTTGATTAACTTACATATATACAAATTATATGAAATATTAAAATACGGGTGTTAATTCCGGAAACATTTATAATGTTGTAAAAGAGTTGCCACCTGTTTAAGAAGTTACATTGAAATTATTTTGTAAAAAAGATGAATTATCAAGAGATAGATATCAATTGAGGAGAGGCTCCGCCAAACACTAACATATGTGTAAGCGCTAATCTATTATTATTATTAGATATCAATCGAAATGTGTTTGAAAAGGCTTTATATCTGACCTCTGTTTGAAAAATCAAATTCAAATTACTTCATAAGTTAGTTAAAATTTGTGTCACCAGAGAAAGAGACTGAAAAAGACTTTAGCTTGAAAATACGTTTGAAAAGGATTTCCACCTGTTTGAATAGTCGAATTTAGTCAACTTATACGCAAGTTTTATGAAAAAAAAAACATCGAGTAAATAAATAAATATCTTTTATTAGGCTTGCCACCTTTTCGAAAAGTCGTACTTATGAGGATGTCAGTCCTCTCACTTTCTTTTATTTTCAATGTAATTAATGGCATTATCGATTGCCCAACTCTACTTGAACGGATTAGCTTTAATGTGCCGCAAAGAAGTCTGCGTAATTTTTATCCTTTTTATATTGATAACTGCAGAACTAAATTTGCGAGTAATGCGCCTATTTCGCGGGCCCTAAAGGAATTTAATGATTTATTTTCTTCTAAGTTAATTGACTTTTCTCTATCTAAATCTGCTTTTGTGAGCCTATTAAATTCAATTATTCAATAAGCATTTATTGTTAATTTTTCTTTAGTCTGTAAGGTACTTTGTACTGTAGATTTAAAATGAAATAAATAAATAAATATTTTAGTCTTCTTAGACGAAACCAAACAAGTCTAGTACATGATATACATATGTATTGAAAATATGTACATAAAAAGAATGCAATTTAACTTCGAAATACAATGGATAATGGCATACGACCCCAAACTGGAAATTAATCTATGTGCATGTATGTTGCGTTAACATTATTAAAATATTTATTTATTTTATTTATTTATTTATTTATTTAGCAAACACACAACCATAAGTTATTTTAGTGTTTGAACTTAAAGAATATTAATCATAATAATAATATAGGGTAAGTACATAGTTAATGTAAGAGAGGTTGGAGAGGANTTTATTTATTTTATTTATTTATTTATTTATTTAGCAAACACACAACCATAAGTTATTTTAGTGTTTGAACTTAAAGAATATTAATCATAATAATAATATAGGGTAAGTACATAGTTAATGTAAGAGGGGTTTGAGAGGGACTCAGTGGAATAGTAGGATGTAAGTTATGCAGGGTGATGAGATTGTGAAGGTATAAAAGAATAGCGGATAAGCAAAACGGTAGAAAGAAAGATATGCGTACATAATAGCAATTAATTGGCCAAGTAATGTAGTAGTTCTGCCCTAAAGCACGGTGTACTCTTAATTATTTTAATTTTATGTGGCAGAGAGTTCTAAAGACGGACAGCAAGCACAAAGAACTGACGTTTAGTTACAAGACAGCTAAATTTCATACTAAGTAAGTTTTGGGATCGAGACCATTAGGTAAATTGGAGTCGCTCCTTAAGATACTTGGGCTCTTGAGAAGTAATCACTTTGTGAAGAAGTGTTAGGCATCTTAGCTTTACCAAGTCATCAAATTTTATAGAAAAAATTTGTTTGGAAAACACGGATACGTGCTCATGGCGTTTTATACAATAAACGTATCTCGCAATGTTGTTGTACCGGATATTCAGCTTACCACGACACAGATTATCACAGTTGGCATACAGTTCGCATCCATATAATAACGTTGGTAATAAGTATGCTAATAGCAGCCTAATTTTCCCTGGGGTAAATTGCTGAGTGGTCCATAGTGGTCGCAGCATACCATAGACTTTGCCTATTGTACTATAAATGTGATTATTCCATGTCAAATTTCTGTTAAAAATTATTCGTAGGTTCTTTGCAGTGTCCACAAATTTTATAACAGAATTGTTCAGTATCACTTCATTGCAGTCGTCGAGTTTAAAAGCCTTTTTATAAATAACGATACACTGGGATTTGTTTGAATTTAAGAGTAACCCGTTATCGTAGGCCCACTTATTGACGTTTTCTAAGTCAGCGTTGAGATTATTAATACATTTATTGACGGATCCAAGAGGACAACTAACATACAATTGGACATCATCGGCATAAACATGAATATTACAGTACTTTAGTACGTTTTGAATATCATTCACGTATAATACAAACAAAAGTGGACCAAGAATTTAACCTTTGGGAACACCTTTAGTTATAGGTAAATAGCTGGATAAGATATTACTGGCACAAACAGCTTGCGAACGATCACTAAGGAATGATTTTATTAAATTCAACGCTGGCGCAGAAAAGTTGAATAATTTTTTAAGTTTCAATCCAAGTAGTCCGTTATCAACAGTATCGAACGCTTTGGAATGGTCCAGAAGTGTTAGAAAAGCTACGAGATTGTTGTCGATATTTAGCCTGATATCGTCGGAAACCTTAATAAGCGCCGTAGTGCAGCTCCTGTTTGATCTAAAACCGGATTGATGCGGGCTCATCAAAGTGTTGCGACTTAGGAAGGAGTTTATCTGAGAATGCATTATTCGTTCGAGTACTTTAGACAGGAAAGGAAATATTGCGATAGGTCTGTAATCTCCATTGGATTTCTTAATTGGAATGACCTTGGCCACCTTCCAACAGTTTGGAAAGACGGACGTGGTTAAAATGGTATTTAAGGCATAGGTAACATACGGTAGAATTTTTGGTAGTATACATTTAAAGAATTTAGGATGAATGCTATCTCTACCCATGGCATTAGATTTGACACCTAGTACGGACTTAATAACTTCATAATCATCGACATTGCTAAAAGAGAATCCGGGTAGCGTTCGATACGTCGTACATTCACTGTACCTTTCATGACATGTATTACTTTTATAATTAGACAATTGTACAAATTTTTCATTCAAATCATTAACATTTATATGTTCAGAAGCATAATTGCATTTATTGTCGATCCCAATCTCACGAATGCAATTCCACGTTTTTTTGGAACCTATCGCCGTGCTAAATCTATACTCATACTATTTAAGCTTTTGGTGTTTAATGGCTCTAGTGACCTCTCTTCGATGTACCTTAAATGCAATGTGTGGTTACACACTTGCATAGTTTCCACTTGCGATATGCCATATTGCGCTTGTGAATAAGACTCTTTATGTAACTGTTGAACCAAGGGCGGTTTCGAGTGTTACTAGATTTGGTTTCAAGTGGTACATATTGTTGAAAAAGTGCATTTATATTAAATTTCTATTAAATTCTATGTTATAAGATGATGGTACTCGATTTAAAATCAGTACAGTATTTACTTCAGTTTATTTTTTATTATTATTATTATTTTATTCTATGAGTATGAAAAAAGGTTTTTTCTTAACAGCGGTCGTCCCTCGGCAGGCAATGGCAAACCTCCGATTGTATTTCTGTCATGAAAAACAGCTTCTCATAAAAATACAATCGCCGTTCGGAGTCGGCGAAAACTGTAGGTCCCTCCTCTTTGTGTGACAACATCAAGGCGCACGCCACAAATCGGAGGAGAAGCTCGGCCAAATACTAAAATATGTGTAAGCGCCAATCTATTATTATGAGTATGTCGTTTTGAATATCCACTTTCATAAATAATGCCGCATAAATCGATCACTATTTGAATATTGCTTTAAATCTAATTAGTTTAACAAAAAATTTACGCTCAATTGGTTGTATATCTCATGTGATTTTCGGTCCAAAATTTTTTTAATATTATACCGAACGTGGGCTGAGAATGGCGTTTAACGCACTAGCTCAAATCTTTTTATGGACCAAGTTGTTTGCTCCCGGGATGCAGCGAAGGCCTTGAATACTTGGGAGTATTACCTGTATCTCCTTCGGTCCCTTCTGTCGCCAACAAGGTACGCAACAAAGATCAAGACTATCCACCCCCGAATTTACCGGAAGACCAAATCAGACTGAGAATATTCAACCAGTTTGAGAATGTTAAACGAGATTACTTTGATACGAGTTTCAAATTTTATTGGGAATGAATACCCAAAGGAATTACAAAAATAAAGAAAAATTAATAGGTTGGGTCAATTAATATTGACCGTGTTATCGGTTACGTTGCTTGAACTTATACCGAAAGACGAAATGAAAAATTATCGGTTAAAAAATCTTGACCGTCGATGTGTGGTGTAACTTGATTAAAAAAATTCAATTAACTTGCTTTTCAGAATTGGCGAACTGAACTGAACGAGAATGGTTATGACTGCTGATCAATGGTGTTCGCATCGCAGATCGATCACCATTCACCCCCGCGGAAATAAATAATCAAAATATCCACAAAAATTTTGATTGAAAACGAGCTCCAATAAAAATCAATTAAATCATGCCGTGTGAAGACTGAGGACGATATTGATTTACAGTGATATGAATTCAAAAGATAATTATTTGATTCAATCTCAATGATGATTTATAATTGCGGAATTTCTAAAAGAAAACATGTATCAAAAATCTATTGAAGTCGAATATGTATAGTTCACCGACGTACAATTTTGTGACCAACAAAATGAAAAAAACTACTAAAAGATTTTAATTTTTTTTAAATCTAATTTTATGATGTACTAAATTGATTCGATGATGAAATTGCTATATTCCCTCAGCTGAACACGCGGTTATTTTATGCCGGACTTAAATGTGGTTATGTTCAACAAAAACTTATTCTTTTTCACCCGTTTAGTTGGGCGCCAATGATTTGCTTGACCTTGGTTTGTCGGTCCAAACAGGAATCTTCATTTAAGGTTGATGGATAGCTCGTTTCCAATGGATGGTGGCAAGAAAGTGGCTGACTTACGTGTAATGATTTTGCATTACCCGCTTGTGGGGACTCAATTTCTGTCAAATGAATAGTCCAGATTTGATGCTCAAAACTTCTTTATTATACGCAACAACATGGCTGGGGATTTGCCGGAAGGAATGTGACGCACCTTTTGTCTCTATTAATTTCCACTGAGGGGTGAGTATCGACTCCCGAATGCCGCCGGATTTTAATACAAGCTTTTAATCCACTTTAATTACTTGGTTGTAATTCCGTTCTTGTGAGGGCAGATGAGTGTGGTTCGCTCCGTGTCCAATTCCAAAAATAAATATATTTTTCTAGCTTCGTGGTATGTGACCACCGATTCTTTTATCGTATGTCAGTGTGCACGTTTTCATAGTGGCCATGTCAATTCGTGTCTATACTGATATAATGGTTCGTGTCTTGAATAACTATTGGTTAGTACATTCATCTGGCAATCCCCCCCATTTTGAAGTTTAACTTTGACAGTTTTGTTATGTTTACATTTCTCATGATCGTTCTTATGTCTATTATTTGGCCAACGAAAAATAATAGATCAGTATGGCAACGTAACTTTTCGCAAAAATCTACTAAAATAGTGCCTAATAAGTTAAATCTCCGATCTGACATCGGTTATTTGGAAGAAGTCATTTTCATTTTCATTTTCACATGTAAAGGGCACAGAAATGAAGGGGTTTCATAATTATGTATGTATGTATTTGACGAAAATAACAATTATATTTTAGTTTTCATACATCTTCAATTTTACAGCAAAAATTAAACGTTTAAGTTAATCTGGTGATGACGTTATTGCTGTGTATCTGCTGATGACTATGTTGTTGTGAATCGATAATCGATTAATTATATTTAAGTAGTTTCTTTCCAGTACGTAATGCGGAATCCCGCGTGTGCCCAAAATAGCCCAGAAATCATTCCTGTACTCAACAAAATGGGTAATAGAGAGCGAAAATTCGAACGTATTGGATCGTAAGTGTCTTCTTCTTCCAGCCCGGACTCTTTCTCTGGGTAAAAATGGATAACGTGTCAAAGTGCATATCAGCTGTATTGTGTTTACATGTTGCCTGCATTTACTTGGTGCTTTTAAGGAATAGTGAATGGCCTGTTGATGTCTTTTCAATCTTTATATTTAAAATCAAATTTGTGAAACCAAAATTCAATTTTCAAGTGTTTGCATTTAATACCATATTCTGACCGACAACGAAAACACTTTGAAAACGTGTTTTGGGATTGTGGGCTGAAGGCTGTTCACACCGGTTAGTGTTTTCGTTAACATTTCTCATCTTTTGATTGCAGTTTTGCTAGACAAAAACAAAACCAAAACACTTTTCCTTCTCTTTCATTTACAACCTTTAACTTTCATTCTTATTTTGCTTTGGCCAGGCATTAACAATAAATCCGAAATTAGGGATGGGTAGATTCGATATTCGAAGCTTCGAGATTCGAATTTTAATAGAATTTTAGCTCCAAAATGGCGAACTTTTGAAATCGAACTTTGTGGTGCTAAAATTCGGATAAAGTCGAATTTTTCAAAAAAAATCGAATTTCGTCTTTATTTGCAAAAACACAACTCTGCAACTTCCTTCTTTGTGAGTAAATTTGACATCAATATCTGTGGTACGACATATGCCAAAAATGTGGCTTAATAGAACTCTTCACGCCCTATTATTTTTTTTGTTCCTTGTTCACTTAAAGATCTTGCTTTAAAAAGCAAAATCATACGTTCTCATCAAATGTAAGACTTTTTTATTCATTGTAAAAGTATAAACATACATACGTTTAAATATATAAGTATGTAACGTGAAGTATGTACAAATTTCCTTTGTTCTTGTAAAGCAAGAAAAATAAATATAAGTACATTATACGTTCCAAAAAATTAGTTTCAATATACATTTTATCAACTTTTTTTTAATTGATACTAAAAAAATACGTGATATATTTGATAAATTTTTGGATTTTTTCTGATATTTTTTGAGATATTTATTTGAGAAAAACATACTTCTTATCTATATATACAATACTCGAAGGGATTTTTTATGCAGCATAAAAGATCTACACCGTTCGTTCGCTTTTCAAAAATGGGGTGTCAAATTAAAGCGCTTGGCCTGTAGATGTGCAATAAGGTTTTACATTTTCGAAAAGAGTTGCCACCTGATAAAAAATTGCATTCAAATGATTTAATAATCAATGCCATCAGATCCACACCGTCCGTTCGATTTTCAAAAGTGAGGTGTCAAATCAAAGGGCTCTGACTTTTAGTGTGCAATAAGGTTTAACTTTTTCGAAAAGAGTTGTCACCTTTAAAGAAAATTAAGTTCAAAATAATACACGAAGGCAATTTTTGGTCCGCATAAAAGATCTGCCCCGTTCGTTCGATTTTCAAAAATGGGGTGTGAAATTAAAGCGCTTGGCCTGTAGATTGGCTATCTGGTTTTATTTTTTCGAAAAGAATTGCTACCTGCAAAACAAATATACTCAAATTATTTAATAATCAGTGCTATCAGATCAGCACCGTTCGTTCGATTTTCAAAAGTTAGGTGCCAAATTAAAGTGCGCGGGCTGCAGATGCACAATGTGGTTTCACTTTTTCGAAAAGAGTTGCCACTTTTTAAAAAATTAAGTTGAAATTATTTTGAAAATTAAACCAATTATTACAAATTGGTTGTCGATCGAAACGGGTTTAAAAGCTTTGCCTCTTAACTTCCCTGGAAGGTTGCGACCTGTTTAAAAAGTTAAATTAAATTTAAATTAAGGGAATTAGGTAACGGACATACATATTTATCGCCATTTGAGTGCTAGGCGAAAAGATTTTAAGAAGACTATAGTATGTAAATATTTTGATGAGGGTTTCCACCTGTTTCAAAAGTCGATTGCAGTTAACTTATACACAACAAAATATTAAAACATATCAAACAAAAGAGTGTTAATAAATCTTTAGTTTCAACACTAACAATATTTTTGAGGTGTTTGCAGAGGGATGCCATCTGTTTAAAAAGTCGAATTATTTAATAAGCTAAGTAAATGATTACAATATTGGTATCAATCAAAATGGGTTTGGCAAGGCTTTATTTCTGAACTATATTTACATGTTTAAAAAATCAAATTCAACTTAATTCATCAGTTAATTAAAATATGTACCACAATGTCATTCGAGCATAATTTAAGAAGATTATAGCTTGAAACTACGTCTGAAGAGGGCTGCCACATGTTTAAGAAGTCGAACTTAGTTAGCTTATACGAAATTTATTTGAAATATGGGTGCCAAAATAAAATATTCATCACCATGTTAGGCGAAGGAAATTTTGGTATATTTTAGCTTGAAAATACTTTTTACGAGGGTTGCCGCCTGTTGGAAAAGTCGAATTTGATTAACTTACATATATAAAAATTATATGAAATATTAAAATACGGGTGTCAATTCCGGAAACATTTGTAATGTTGTAAAAGAGTTGCCACCTGTTTAAGAAGTTACATTGAAATTATTTTGTAAAAAAGATGAATTATCAAGAGATAGATATCAATTGAGGAGAGGCTCCGCCAAACACTAACATATGTGTAAGCGCTAATCTATTATTATTATTAGATATCAATCGAAATGTGTTTGAAAAGGCTTTATATCTGACCTCTGTTTGAAAAATCTAATTCAAATTACTTCATAAGTTAATTGAAATTTGTGTCACCAGAGAAAGAGACTGAAAAAGACTTTAGCTTGAAAATACGTTTGAAAAGGATTTCCACCTGTTTGAATAGTCGAATTTAGTCAACTTATACGCAAGTTTTATGAAAAAAAAAACAAACATCGAGTAAATAAATAAATATCTTTTATTAGGCTTGCCACCTTTTCGAAAAGTCGTACTTATGAGGATGTCAGTCCTCTCACTTTCATTTATTTTCAATGTAATTAATGGCATTATCGATTGCCCAACTCTACTTGAGCGGATTAGCTTTAATGTGCCGCAAAGAAGTCTGCGTAATTTTTATCCTTTTTATGTTGATAACAGCAGAACTAAATTTGCGAGTAATGCGCCTATTTCGCGGGCCCTAAAGGAATTTAATGATTTATTTTCTTCTAAGTTAATTGACTTTTCTCTATCTAAATCTGCTTTTGTGAGCCTATTAAATTCAATTATTCAATAAGCATTTATTGTTAATTTTTCTTTAGTCTGTAAGGTACTTTGTACTGTAGATTTAAAATGAAATAAATAAATAAATATTTTAGTCTTCTTAGACGAAACCAAACAAGTCTAGTACATGATATACATATGTATTGAAAATATGTACATAAAAAGAATGCAATTTAACTTCGAAATACAATGGATAATGGCATACGACCCCAAACTGGAAATTAATCTATGTGCATGTATGTTGCGTTAACATTATTAAAATATTTATTTATTTTATTTATTTATTTATTTATTTAGCAAACACACAACCATAAGTTATTTTAGTGTTTGAACTTAAAGAATATTAATCATAATAATAATATAGGGTAAGTACATAGTTAATGTAAGAGGGGTTTGAGAGGGACTCAGTGGAATAGTAGGATGTAAGTTATGCAGGGTGATGAGATTGTGAAGGTATAAAAGAATAGCGGATAAGCAAAACGGTAGAAAGAAAGATATGCGTACATAATAGCAATTAATTGGCCAAGTAATGTAGTAGTTCTGCCCTAAAGCACGGTGTACTCTTAATTATTTTAATTTTAGGTGGCAGAGAGTTCTAAAGACGGACAGCAAGCACAAAGAACTGACGTTTAGTTACTAGACAGCTAAATTTTATACTAAGTAAGTTTTGGGATCGAGACGATTTGGTAAATTGGAGTCGCTCCTTAAGATACTTGGGCTCTTGAGAAGTAATCACTTTGTGAAGAAGTGTTAGGCATCTTAGCTTTAACAAGTCATCAAATTTTATAGAAAAAATTTGTTTGGAAAACACGGATACGTGCTCATGGCGTTTTATACAAAAAACGTATCTCGCAATGTTGTTGTACAGTTGGCATACAGTTCGCATCCATATAATAACGTTGGTAATAAGTATGCTAATAGTAGCCTAATTTTCACTGGGGTAAATTGCTGAGTGGTCCATAGTGGTCGCAGCATACCATAGACTTTGCCTATTGTACTATATATGTGATTATTCCATGTCAAATTTCTGTTAAAAATTATTCGTAGGTTCTTTGCAGTGTCCACAAATTTTATAACAGAATTGTTCAGTGTCACTTCATTGCAGTCGTCGAGTTTAAAAGCCTTTTTATAAATAACGATACACTGGGATTTGTTTGAATTTAAGAGTAACCCGTTATCGTAGGCCCACTTATTGACGTTTTCTAAGTCAGCGTTGAGATTATTAATACATTTATTGACGGATCCAAGAGGACAACTAACATACAATTGGACATCATCGGCATAAACATGAATATTACAGTACTTTAGTACGTTTTGAATATCATTCACGTATAATACAAACAAAAGTGGACCAAGAATTTAACCTTGGGGAACACCTTTAGTTATAGGTAAATAGCTGGATAAGATGTTACTGGCACAAACAGCTTGCGAACGATCACTAAGGAATGATTTTATTAAATTCAACGCTGGCGCAGAAAAGTTGAATAATTTTTTAAGTTTCAATCCAAGTAGTCCGTTATCAACAGTATCGAACGCTTTGGAATGGTCCAGAAGTGTTAGAAAAGCTACGAGATTGTTGTCGATATTTAGCCTGATATCGTCGGAAACCTTAATAAGCGCCGTAGTGCAGCTCCTGTTTGATCTAAAACCGGATTGATGCGGGCTCATCAAAGTGTTGCGACTCAGGAAGGAGTTTATCTGAGAATGCTTTATTCGTTCGAGTACTTTAGACAGGAAAGGAAATATTGCGATAGGTCTGTAATCTCCATTGGATTTCTTAATTGGAATGACCTTGGCCACCTTCCAACAGTTTGGAAAGACGGACGTGGTTAAAATGGTATTTAAGGCATAGGTAACATACGGTAGAATTTTTGGTAGTATACATTTAAAGAATTTAGGATGAATGCTATCTAGACCCATGGCATTAGATTTGACACCTAGTACGGACTTAACAACTTCATAATCATCGACATTGCTAAAAGAGAATCCGGGTAGTGTTCGATACGTCGTACACTCACTGTACCTTTCATGACATGTATTACTTTTATAATTAGACAATTGTACAAATTTTTCATTCAAATCATTAACATTTATATGTTCAGAAGCATAATTGCATTTATTGTCGATCCCAATCTCACGAATACAATTCCACGTTTTTTTGGAACCTATCGCCGTGCTAAATCTATACTCATAGTATTTAAGCTTTTGGTGTTTAATGGCTCTAGTGACCTCTCTTCGATGTACCTTAAATGCAATGTGTGGTTACACACTTGCATAGTTTCCACTTGCGATATGCCATATTGCGCTTGTGAATAAGACTCTTTATGTAACTGTTGGACCAAGGGCGGTTTCGAGCGTTACTAGATTTGGTTTCAAGCGGTACATATTGTTGAAAAAGTGTATTTATATTGGTTTGAAGGAACTCAATCTGTTCGTTAATATATACCAAACTATAGACTGATTTTTAGGGTATGGCTTCAACAGCTACTCCGAGTTGCTCATAGTCTGTATGCATAAAATCACGATACGAGTAGGAGACGGTATTACATGTAGCATTAAAATCGAATACGGTAAAACTTAAGTCATGCTTTGAAAAATTTGTTGCTTACATAAAAAATGTCCAAGAGACACGCTGGATTGCGTGAAGTGTGTTGGACATGATTCAATAATTCAAGGTTGGATAACCTGGCAGTTGTCTCGCTCCCACATTCTGCCTTAGCCTGTGTTGCTTTCTTTTTTGATTTATAGAAACTACTACTAAAAGACAAGGAGAACACAATAGTTCGTATAAAAAGTTCAACAGGCAACACTGCCGATATTTTCATCGACTGTTTTGTGGAAATTCATTTTCTTATCGCGCAAATTCAAGTAAGTATGCCGAGAAAATCTAAAATAATGGAAATATTTTGAATTAAAACAGTAATTTACATATGCATTTCTTTGCAAAGTCTCAGAGTTATTCACAATTCGAATTAAATAACTAGAGTTTTACAACAAGTAGAGTTTTGCATACTTACAAGTAAGTATACCACACCATAAAGGTGAAAGTGCAAATATTAATAAAGATATTTTCTTGTGCAGGTCCGGATCATCTGTGTGTCCGTCCACATTCGCTGGTGCAGCGATTTTTATATACTTCCAGGATTCTAATCTGATCGCAGGTACAACTTTTTTCTTACCGCAAGCTCAACATCATCGTAGCGCAGCCCACTTTTAGCGCAAGGCCTTTACAATATCGCACACCGTGTTCAAAAGAGTCACAACTCAAATAATACGTGTGTAAGAAAATGCGAAAAACTATTTCTTAGCACATGGTAATCACATGGGCAAGGGCGACTTTACCTTAGGTTTTTTTTAACAAATTATAAAAAAAAATTTCTGCAGCTTTTGCTGAAAGTTAAATAGAAGCTTTGTGCATAATTTCAAAAATTACAAATTTTGAGTTGTGACTCTTTTGGACACGGTGTGCGATGTTTTGTATGTAAGTTTTAATAAGTGGAAAAAGTCTAGTGTACTAACCGTTCATCTATAGAACACCCAAAAAAGTACAAAATATTACAATTAAATTTTAATTAAAAAACCAAATGTAATTAAATTAGGATACTCAAGCTCTAACTTTTCAATGTAACCAATATAATGATTAGCAAGACTAATTGGAGAAAATAGTAGAAAACATTACTAACAAATTGAAATTTGTAAAAAACCAATTATAATTCAGTTCAAGATATTTAACATGTAATTTTCAAATGCAACAAATATAATTTTTAATAGATCATTACTATTTGCATATTTCTTCATATAGTCCCTTTGAATAAAGGATTTATTTGAATTCCATTAATTTTGTTTAATATATACTGGAATTTCTATGCAACCATGGTTTATTTTGAATATTTGGGAACATTTGTCGATACGATTTTTCTTTGGTCAGAATTTTATGTGAATATTCATTTATTTCATTTTAATATCTATATGGCATGTATATTATATTATTAAAAGTTTAATTCATTGTCTATTGTGTAGATCAGTGGAATCCGCTTCCAATATTTAATTACATAAAAAAAAACCCCATTTCAGGACTACCACACTACTTTTCCCACTACCTTTTCACAAAAGGGGATAAAATGGTTACCCGCTTTCTCTTTCCTTCTCAAATGCAACCTTACAAAGCAGTCGATTGACACAAATGTCAATATTTATCCAACCTTGTATTAGATGCCTTCGTTTAAAATCTCCAGCAGAAACCAACCAACTGCCAAATTCCGGCGAAATGTCATCTGTTCGCTCACAAGAGAGAAATATCCAAAATAGTACGCGAACAGAAAATTTGCAGAAACTTGCAAGTTAGACGAACAGCTGATATAATTTTTGTTTACATTCAAAAGTGTAAAATTTAAAACGTACGAAAACTCATTACAAAGTGGTATCCTGGCACAGTTTATTGATTAAACAAATAACTACTTACTTCTTACAAGTTTAATTAGTCGCATTTTGTAATTTTTAACTTCCAAACCATCAAATTCAATTTTGTGATTTGCGTAAATGCCAACCAGCTGTTTTTGATCAGCTGTTTTCCTGTTGGCAAATTGCTGTTGGCAAAAATTTTTCCAGCAGAAACCAGCAGCTTCCCCTCAAAATGAAATGTCACTTTGCTCTCTCAATTTCCCCTACTTTGCAAGTTTTTTGCGTACGCGAACGCAAAAACTTGTAAGTTTTGGTTAAACATGAACAATTAACAGCTACGCGAACGAACCTATTATTGAATCATGGTGTTGGAGTCGATGTGTTTACTGGAACTAAGCTAAGATTATGCATTGCATAGGACAATTTTCCTTCAGTTAGCAGGTCGCTGGTAAAATCCCCAGCAATTATAATGTTGTTAAAACCCAGGTAAAGATTTTCAGTAAAATCTATAAAGTGTTCATAAGCGGTTTGCTTATTTGGTCTGTAAACACAACATACGAGGATTTTATCATAATTTGACATTATTTCGACGAAAAGGTACTCAATAGAATTGGTAGGCTCCGACGTACAATTAATTTTACAGGACAAACAAGATTTTACAAACATCGCAACTCCGCCACCGTGCCCAATTCTATCCGAACGAAAAAGCTTATACCCGTCAACACAAAACAGAATATCGCTATGCCACGCAGAGAACAAAGTTTCGGAGAACCAAGTAACGTCGATGCCAGATGATTCAAAAATGAATCTAAACTCGTCTATTTTAACCGGAAGGCTTTGCGCGTTTAGTTGGCAAATTGTTAAGCCATCTTTTTGCTTACCTAGTATGCGTATCATGTTATAAGCGCTGTCATTGCCTTTGAAACGAAGACGACTGTTAAAATTCATAACAAGAATAATAGCGAACACTTTAACAGCGAACATAATTAGTCTGTTCCAATAGCAGTCCGGTTTACAGGATTTAGTCAGAACTTACAGGAAGTCGTTCCTATTGACATAAAACCTGTAAGTGGGAACACTTTTGAGAGAGTAACTGAGCAACTTTTCCTAGACAGAAGTTACAGGATTTAGTCCGGAGTTTTTTTTCCTATAAGTTCATGAAAAGTGTCAAACTGTCAGCTGATTTGCATGTGCAAACAAAAACAGGAAGCGGTGAAAGCAAAGAACCTTATATTTGTAAAAAAAAGGAAGTAAACAACGAAATATTTGAATATGTATAGATTTTAATAATTAGTTAGTGATATTTCAGCCAAATCAGTGTTGTACAAATGGCATGTAAACAAACCGACTGACGTTTTTACAAGAAATAGTGTTTTTTTGCGTATCCGTGCACGTCTGCATCTGTTCTCCTTTTACTCTCACTTGAGGGAGTAAATTTGTAGTTTGACAGTTCCACAGGTTTTAGTCCGAAGTTCAAAAGAACAGACTAAATAACACAAACAGTGGCGCGTATACCCCAATATGTAAAAGCAGGAGGTGGTAAAATGACAGATAAGAAAAAAGGTGGATTGATAGAATAGGACAACAGAGAAAGCTGACGACAATACATGTTGAATAAAATTAGAATTAAACTAAAATCTATACTAATAACTAGGAGAACTAGAAAACGTGAATAAATAGCGCAAATTTAATTTATGAGAATGTATTTACTTCTTGTTTGTTGTGCTTGTGAGAGCATTCTCATCTGCTCTGGTACATACCAGTTGGGGCTCTTCATTGGCCTTCCATCTTACATACACTTTACCCCTAATAGAGAACGCTGACGCCAACGATTTCTTACGCCGGAGCTCTGAGGCATATGACATTACCTCCCGCAGCACTTTGGGCAAACTCTCATGCAGATAAATGTTTCCATAGCCGGGCTGATCAATATCGGCGAGAGCTAGCGATCTCTTACGAGATTTGCAGAAAGCAGCGATAGTTTTAAAGAGCTGAATCCGATCATTCGCAGAGAACAGCTTTATGACTATTGGCGCACTGTTGTTGTTTGTTTTGCTTTTGCTCCGCTATCGAAACGCATCACGCAGTGGCGGGGCCTTGTGCAGCGCTGCACTGCATACCTTAGTGAAAATGTCAGACAAGCTCTCATCAGTAGCTTGTGGGATGCCGTTGATTATGACGTCCGTGGCGACTGCACTGCTTTGAAATTCGGTAAGCTGAGCACGAACATCAGCGATTTCGCCGCGTAAAGTTTGAACATCAGCGCAAGAGTTCTCTACTGCAGTTATGCTCTTCTCCATGGCGGTTAATGACTGCTTTAAGTTTGTTATGTCACCGGCCAACTCACCGATTTTTTGCATCACTCTTTCCTCTGAGCTCTTAATAACAGCTGTCAGCTCTTCAACCAGGGAATCTCTCTGCTTTTCAAATCTGCCATCCATGCTTGTCACTGCAGATGAAGTGATTTGAGGTGTTTTTGGCGATGCAGGTTTGCGAGATGGATTATTATTCCGTGTTTTGTACATGGTAAGGAAGCAGTTGAATCCTAATGCAGCCAGGAAGAACGTTGATTCGCACGCGCACACGGATATGATACCAGCCGCAATTTTAATTTATAATGAGTCAATAGAAAAGTGAAAAACCCGGGAGCACAGCAGAAACACGTCTTATTCGCACAATGACATTTACTAATGTTTTATTTAATAAATTCAACAAACCCATGAAGATGTAATTTTTCTGATCTTCTTATTTTCGTATTAGTTTTGTTATCTTTTAACTTCAGATTTAAATATCGAATTCACAAAAGGAAGCGCTGGAAATTTAATAACATTTGTACCATCTTCCTGGTAGTGGTATTTTGTATTTTTGCAGCTTCCAAATGCGTAACTCATTTTTCTTTTTATTAATTTATAGAATTATTTTGTTTTTTGCTGTCTGGTTTATTTCAGAAAAAAATTATATTCTAATTTTCAATCTGGTAGCTGGATTTTGATGAAAATGACAGAATCGCAGCAAAAGTCAAATGGCTAACACGGCTGCTAATGTCATTAAGTGAAACTACCTTCTTTTTTCTACCATGCTTTAAAACTACTTTATTTTTGAAGAATAAGGCCATTAACAAAAACGAAAAATTCAAAGAAAATTACGTTCAAGAAATTAAAAAGAAATTTTCTTCTATCACTTCTTAAATTCTTGTTCTTCTTCTTTTTTGGCGCTGTAACCGCCTAAGCGATTTTGGCCTAGTTCAGCAAAGCACGCCAGTCGTTTCTCTTAATCTCTCCTTCTCTAAATTACCTCTCAAGAAATGTATGCTCGTTTAGTAAGAAAATTTACGGTAACGGTCAAGTAGGTACTTTTTCAAGCAGCAGAAATAATGAAAAATATTTGTCGTGATTTTTATTGACTGCAATATTGTAAGTACAGAGTAAAAAAAAAACTTCTATTATATTTTATAACAAGGATTTTGTGGCTAAACAACAATGACCACATGTAATGTAATAAAGATTTTTTTTCGCTCATTTTTATTTATCTACATAAATATTATTCTAAGTAAGGCGCTTATTCCCAGCGATCTACTATTATACATCAAATTAAAGTGCTCGATCTGAAACTTTGCACAAACTTTTCACATTTAAGATTCATTGAACCACTTTCTAAATATTTGCGTCGAAAGCTTTTACAGCGGGAGATAAGAGAATGAAAAATAGTTCCATTTGTTCGCTTTCGTCCCTATTTTTGTTTCATATCGAGCAATGCATTACTACGTTCGTGCGAATTAGGTAGCGACACAGCGGTAGATCTGCTTGAAATGCTGCTTTTGTCTCTGTATAGTGTAAATTTATTTTCAATTTTGTATATTTTTAAAAAGCTGGAAAACTTAAAAAAGAAGTCCTGGCAGACGGACTGAGAGAACGGTAAAGTATTTTAAACTGTCCATATATATGCATTTCAGAGAATCTGATTGTTTCAGTTTTCTCCTGCGGGTTAGAAAACTCTCGCCGGACTCAAACATTAAGATACGATTTTTGTACCGAAATTTTGTAGTTAACTACCGATTCTGAGTACTTAATCAAAACCACTTGAAGGAGCGATTAATTTCGGGTTCAAAAAATAAGCACTGTACGATAGTTAATAAAGATATGGTAAATATGCTTGTTGCGCACTTTATCTACATGCAAAATCGGTCATTACACCGCAGCCGAATCGTACAATCATTGCTTTGACATGATTTGGAAGTCAGCAACATTGTCAGTCACTAATATTGGGCGATCCATATACGTAGCTTTTACTTTGTATATTAGTTTAGGCTATAAGTCATACATAGATTTTAAGGAATATGTATAAGCTAAGCTTAATAAAGCTGTAAGAAATAAATAAATAAAAAAAGTAAGTGCGCCTGGGCCACACTGGAGAAGTGAAACTTACGCTACATACATATCTATTTTGTAGAGTCCGACCGATTAATCGGCATCGGCATCGGCCTTTTTTCGCCGATTCTTTGCCGATTCTTTGGAATTTCTTTTCAAATGTTCAGGTGAAGCGCCAGCCAACTTTAAAAAACATTTGCAGACAGCTCACAAAAATTATTTTTATGGAGAACACTGCCAGCAAAAAAAAATTGCCAAATATTAACGGGATTTTATAGCAGCTTGAAACTTGCATTTCATTATACTAGAATGAAATGGTCTACAAAACTGCATACCAAAATTCTGATTAAAAAGTTTGAAATTTTGGTGAAAATAAGCAGAATTTTTCTAATTTTTGTACAAAGTTTGAAATCTGAATTTATATGGTGTTTGTTGTATACCAGCTAGACTTTTATAAAAAAAAATAATAAACATTAAATAAAAATGACAAAATCGGTCAAAATATCGCAATTCTTTTATTTTGTGGACTACTATATGTATGTACATACGTACCTAGCATATAAGTTCTTATGCATTGAGTGTAAAAGAGTGTATTTTAGTACAAAACGAAATGAAATTTTATGTCCCTAAATATTTTTTGCCCTGCACCATATAAAAAAGTGTTTATGTATTGTACATAAATATGATATATGTACATATATTTTTACACATCATATGTATGGATGTACATACATGTGTATGTAATGTTGCATAACAAGCCAATTAATTCAATTATTTCTTTTCTTTTTTTTTAACGCCGTGAAATGTACTGATTTTATGAATTAATACATTTATTTGTAATTTTTTGTCGATTCTTTCCCCATAAGCCGAATAATCGGCATCGGTACCTGAAAAAAAAATTGGAATCTACTATTTGTCTTATAACCAATATGCATACATACATATGTACATATACCTGCTTTTGCTTAAGGTTATATTTTTTGTCTTTTTCTATCTAGATCCCTACCTTTACCGCTGTTCGTGCTAATTACATTTATGTTATTCTTTTTTCCTTTATCTTCATTTTTATTTTATTCGCTATCGATAACAAAATCGATAGTAGATAACATCCAGTAAAATATCGATAAAAAAACCGATAAAAATATCGATAACAAAATCGATGAAAAGTTCGATAAAAATTTCGATAGCAAAATCGATAATAATATTGGTAGCAAAATTTATTAGAAAATCAATAAAAATATCCATAACAAAATCGATAAAAATAACGATAAAAAAATCCGTAACAAAATCGATAACAAAATCTATAAAAATATCCATAACAAAATCTATAAATATCGATAAATATTGATAACAAAATCGACAAAAATATCAAGATCGATAAATATCAATAACAAAATCGATAAATGTCGATAACAAAATCGATAAATGTCGTTAAGAAAATCGATAACAAAATCGATACGTATCGATAAAAAAAATCGGTAACAAAATAGTTAAAAATATCGATTACAAAATCGATAACAAATCGATAAAAATATCAATAACAAAACCAATAAAAAATATCGATTATTTTATCGATAAGTCCCGAAAATCTCTAAAATCCCAAAATAGTTCCCAAATTGAGTCTCTGTGTCTCTCTAAATATCCTTTCCTCTTTAATTACCTTTTTGTAATCTTTCTTCCCCTATCTTCATCTTTACTTTTAACGGTATCCTCATCCTCTTCTTTGTCTTTACTTTTATGTTTATCATTTTCTTCATCTACATATTCCCCTTCACCTTTGCCCTTATATATATAAGTAAAGTGTTTAAATTTAACTTGGTCTTCATTTTTGCCTTTATCTTTACGCATCTTTGTTTTTGTTTTTATTTTCACCTTTGCCTTTATCCTTTTTTTATCTATGTACATACGTACTCACCTTTACTTTCATTCTTGTATTGGTCTTTTTCTAGGTGTTATTCTTTAACCTTTTATTAGCAAATTTGTGTTAAATTAATACCATATGCATATACACAAGAAGCACTTGTTTCAGCCCCAACCGTTTTCGTTGCACTATTTCCGTTCATCATTTCCATTGCATCATTTCCGTTGCATTATTTCCGTGGGCATTTTCCGTTGAATTTGCCATTTTACTCCCAACCAACCAACCGCCGCTAAAGAAGTTTCACTTCAATCAAAATATGTTGTACGTAAAAGAAAACTGTCGTTTCTGAATATCCACAGGAGAATGTGGGAGTAGGAGAGTTGCACCTCATGACTTGATACTAAAAGTCGGAGCAGTTGTGATGTTACTCCGCAACCTAAATATATATATGAAGGGTTAGTTAATGGTCTCGCCTAATAGTTAAAGAACTACAATATAATTGTTTGGATGTCGCAATACAAATATGTACATATATAGGGTTAGTTAATGGACATGTGATTCACAAGGGAAATGCATTTTACTACCCCATATAAATGTACAGCACAGCGAATACACATTTCCCTATGTATTTAAATGCCGCCAATTCAAAACTATTGCAGCGTTCGCAATAACATTAAATATGTAAGGTCAGACCCAACAAGGGGATTGCTTTACGCATGGCCAGCTATGTATACGTACTGAGTAGAGCAAGATCTTGCCAAAATACCAAAGTGAAAATATACAGATTTTTTAGACCACGGACCACGCAGAATTTCGGAGATTATTTCTAGTTTCCTTTATTATAAAAAACAAACAATTTTTAATGGCACACAAATATAGACGAAAAATAATAAAACTCTATGTTAGTATATTTTTTTTTTAATTAAATTAATGTAATTAAACACTTAGCTTAAAAATACATTGGGAACTTCTACAAATAAGAGTATTTACATTTTTGGGAAAAATTAAAAAAAACTTGTGTAAAAAGGTCACTTTTTAAATAAATCACACTTTATTCCAGGAATATAGTCATGTAATAGATTATTATATTTTATAAATCTAGGTGTCAGTCTGTTGTAATGGCTAACAAGTATAATTAATTAAAACAAAATCACATGTCAATTCAATGATATAAAAAACATACTTTTTTCTTTTTTTGAAAAAATAAAAATGTTCTAACAAAAACTACTATTAAAAACAGTTGAAAAAATGCGAAAAAATGTTTGCATAAGGATATATTCTACCGAAAACTACAAGAAAATACTTTTTCACAGAGACTTTATTTTAAACGGAGGTATCTATACGGTTCGTTTGACACACATATTATAAAATTTTATTCGACGTGTTATTTGAATTTATTTTCGAAAAGATGGCAACCCTCTAAAAATATTTCTACAATAAAGCATTTGTCAATGTTATTGTGGCTTATTAACATTTTATTTTTTAATATTTTTATTGAGCTTTTATACCACGATCGTGGTGCTAAACTAATTTGGTTGTATTGGTGATTTGAATACTTGATGCGCGGTATTCGTATTTTAATCAAAACGCGATATTGAAAAAAGACTATGTGCCACTAAAACACGTGATACGCGGTGTTTTTAAAAAAGTTAAAACAAAAAATCCGGCTCGAATGACCAATTTCTTTGTCCAATAATGAAACGAGTACGTATGAAGGTCAAAATTGAACTGATTTATTCGGGCAAAGTACATGAATATGAATATGCAAGCGAAGTAGTAAACTAGAATTAGTACATGTATATAAGTAATAAAGAAAAACCGATTACAGAGTCTTATCGATTATTATGAGATTATAATGCTGTGTTCCCATTCATGAACAACTACGGTTTTCCAAAGTTTTTTTGTGAAAAAAGAGCACAAGGCAACCCAGGTTCGAAACTGAAATTATATGCCCGTTCCATTATTTCTTAAGGAAAGAGTGAGGCAACAGGCTCAGATGTCAAAATTCCTTGGACATACACACCAAATAATGGCAATTTTTTCTTGACCGTTTTCTTTAGAGCTGCATCCGGGCCTTAAGACAAGCTGACCAACCAATAAAGCATTTTGCCTATCTCGTTTGATACCCACATTAAAATATTTCGTTTAAACTTTTTAATAGAATTCATTTTAACTTTTTAAATAGATAGCAATCATCTTAAAGTATATTTAGTTATCAATTAATTGACTTTTACTTTTTTAACAGGTGGCAACCCTCTTAAAAAATCCTTTCGAAATATATAGTTTCTGAACCGCTCTCGCTTGACACCCACATTTCTGTAACATTTTGTTTAACTTGCAATTAACAGATTTTAACTTTTTAAAGAGGTGGCAACTCTCTTCAAGAACTATCTGTATTCCAAATTTAATTGAAATACATCCAGACGTTTTAGCGTGAAAGAGCAACAAACATACTTACTCACAAACTTTGACATTTATAATGTTAGTATTTACATAGGATTAGTGGAATTTAACTTAAATAAATCAACCTGTTGAAATAATGTAATGAATGATGTGTAAAATTCGCGCGAATTTCACCCATCATTAATTACATTATTTCGAGCTATTTTTTTCGACATTTTTATTTTCGACAATTTTTTTCTCGACATTCTTAATTTTCTATTTATTTTTCTCGACATTTTTTTCGGTGTTTTTAGTTTCGACGTTTTAAATTTCGACATATCGAACCAGACCCATAGTATAATCGTTTGTGCCGCAGAAACAAAAAACAACTATGCACTTTTTAACACCCCCAAAATAGTTTGCTACTTGTAGCAGTTATGCTGTATACCTGAACGAAATATAATCCTTGGTAAAAAAGTGTATTTGTGGATTGTTGTGTATATCCCCTTTATTTATTATAAGCTTTTATTTAACTTGGTCATACCGCGGAAATTTCCAATCGATTTTAAACTAACTTCCCGACTAACTTCCATAGTGCCATAGTTCCAATCACGATGAAAACGCAATTTAAAATATAAATGAATTCCGTATATGGTCCAGGGGTCTTGATACAAAGGCGGTCAAAACATAGTAAAATTTATGGCTAACAGAGCGTAATTTACCAAAGAACGTAAAACCACTATAAAATTGTTAAAGCTGCGGGCGGTAGTAAATACGAAGTATAGTTGCAGGCGCTAGTAAGGAAATCAACTTCGACAATGTTTAAATTGCCAAACTGTTAAGTTTTAGAATTACATTATTTGGTTTCCTCGCACAGGGAGTTATGGAAATACAGAAATACAATAAAAGCCACGCATAAGTTGTATATACTATAGAAATTTGAAAATTTTAGTTGACAAAAAGCAAAGGATTTCACAAGAATGAATTGAAATATTATTATTTTTCAACCAAAAATGGCACGGTTTGAGCCAAGTTGGCAGCCCTTTGTACGATGTGTTTCTTTTGAATACTGTTAAGGCGATGTGGATAATGCTGCATAGTCGTGTGCCATGGGATGGTAAAGGTAAACGGAAAATAATTGTCTATAATTAACATACCGAAGTGGTCAAAAGGCTTAGGTCCCATTGGCCCTTAAGGCTCGCTGTTCAATGTCTGATTAACACAAATCGGAGGTAGAAGCCCCGGTTAAATACAACAACTGCTTTGTCGATCACATGTTATATGCATGATGTCGAAATCTTCGATAATGATGTACTGGTGATAGCCATACATTGAACAACGGGCACTTAACTTACATGAAAATGCTTCAGTTTAAGATATACTTTACATTTAAAGAACTTTTCTATTTAAAGCGACAGAATAAAATCTTTATAAGAGCTGTTTTCATTATATAAATAAAAATAAAATATGTAATGTAAATATAATAATAATAAATATTTTTTTAAAACAAGCTTTTATTTAACATGTACAATCAAAGCAGTAAAATAAAAGTAAAGTTTTTTCGCAAAAGATTTTTAAAACTGCACTAAAATGAATAAAATAAAATAAGTTAAGCTTTCGTCAAAGTTACAAGACGTCATTATGAAAGCTTTACCTCCGGTTTGTGTTAACCGGATATTGAACGGCCCTTAAAGCAGTCGGCAAGGTTTTTTTTTTTTTAATGATGATCCCAACAGTTTTTACCCTCCCTTCCCGCCCATCCGCACGAGAGGCGTAGTCCGCATGACGTACGGAACCAGTATTTTCATTTATTTTATGTCCTTTATGTCTTTATTTTAATGATTCATTTATTGAGAGAGGACAGTATCGATTTCTTAATGCTGAAAAGCGGATCTGATATATCAAACGTGCTGGAATGAGAGATAAAATCCTGGCATAAGCAACGGAGTGGGTCGTGCAATTCAAAATTAGTTTTACAAGCTTTCAGAAATAGGGGGCAAAAGCGTCTTGATACCCGGGAGGGATCCGGATTAACGCCGCAATTGATCTGATCAAAATTGTGCCTTGACAGACGGCAGTAATGCGGATGAACGAGCCGCGAGGTCGTAGGTTTGAATCCCACAGCCAGTAGAACTTTCATTTAATTTTTTTTATTGATTCAATTATAACTTCTATACTTTTTAAAGTTGTTTTTGACTTTTTTAATAAAATTAAACCCTAAAAATTTAATTTAACTAATCATAAAATAAAAATGCGAAATAAAATAAAACAAACGAAAATAAAATAAAAAACAATTGAATATATAAATCAAATAAAATTTGGAAGAATAAAAGATATAACAAAAACAAAATTTTTTGGCAATCGCTCCAACCGAGGATCGAACCTGGGACTTACAGGCTTGTAGTATGCAGCTCTCACCACTAGGCTACCGCGGATGAAGGAATCGGTTACTTTATTTGCTCAGTTAGCGCAAAGAAGCTGCAAAACTAGCAAAGACATCCACCCTGTCGTTGGTAATGCAGTCACCGAAATAAGTTCTTATTCATTTTAAATTGGATTCCTATTTGAATTAGTATGGTGACTGCATTACCGATGAAAAGGTATATGCCCATGCTAATTTTGCATTTTCCCTGTATTCTACGCTCTCTGAGTTTTGGTCACTGTTGTCATCGAAAATTCCCTTGATCCGAGTTAAGTTTGGGAATTAACTCTAGGACTTTATCCCGATAACCTGCAGTTAATTCCCGAGATAATTCCGAATTAACGAGTTGATCCGGATCAATGCAGCCGGCTGTTTATGCTTTTAGTCCATTGTTGTCGTTTGACAGCGTGAGNTGAAAACTGCTCTAGCAACGTTACAAAAATTTTTATTTCCCGTGTATTCGTTTTAAGAAGGTACATGTGTACATATGCTGCTGCCACTGACAAAACGTACAAATGTACAAATCGTGTGATCTTCACTTAACAGCTTTTTACAACGCTTTTCTCAACTTGCAATGCCGTATGTCCGGCCACCATTTATACTATAAACGTAGCAAAGCTATTTATGGCAAATTCTAGATATCAACCTAGTCTAGATATGAACCTCGTTGTAGGTATCATATCAAGGAGATAAAATTGGAAGACTCTAGATTTCGCGCCGCCAGAAGAAGTTAAATATTGCGTCTAAATACATGCACTATTTACATACGCTACAACGCAAATGGACGACACGCCGTTTCTTTAAAAGAAATTAACTGCTGCTATATGTATGTATGTACATATGTATGTTTATACTAAACGTGAGCAAACAACATTTTTCTTGCATAGTCTTCTGTTCTCTTTCACTGCAAGTTGAATTATTTTAATATCTATTGCAAAATTTTGTACAGACAAGACTAAAAAGTAGAAAAAAAATAAAACTTTTTAATATACAACGCTTTTATAAATGGACTAAAATTTTGAAAATAATATTTGTGTGTTGGTGTTGGTTGATTTTTCCGACAGGGTGGTA
>NW_016160145.1:27965-69537 GCF_001687245.7 Rhagoletis zephyria | reverse complement strand
GAGGTACCAACTAAATTACAGTATTTTTTCGAAAGTCCGTAAAGTTTTATCTAAACAGTTTTCATTTGCACCCAAGCGTCAATGATATTCCGCTTTAGTTGTAGGACTTGACAATTTCAAAAAAAAAATCATTTAATCTTGTGGGTAACCCAAATCAATATGAGGCAATAGACTATAGCTATAAAGAATACACTGCCAATTTTTTAGAGCTTTTGCCGCAGGAACTTAATAGAACTTGCCATAAAATTCGACCCTCGAAGCTCTGGTTTCCTAGGCGATGACTCCTATTTACTGCATAACTAATAAATCACATACATAAAACAGAAGACATAGTCTCTATGGTTGAAAGAGTGAGGGTGATATTATTACCACTCAGAAAACCATCAATGCGGGCTTCGCAGAAGAGAGATATTTGAAATCGAGCATAAGTTTGGAGTAGATATTCACTGCCTTTCCATTGATTTAAAATAAGCCTTTGACTTCTCACTCTGTTGGGTGAGATAAGATCCACCAAGTAAGGCAAGGATAATAATTCAAGCAAAGCTCTGATAACNGCTAAACAGTTTTCATTTGCACCCAAGCGTCAATGATATTCCGCTTTAGTTGTAGGACTTGACAATTTCAAAAAAAAAAAATCATTTAATCTTGTGGGTAACCCAAATCAATATGAGGCAATATACTATAGCTAGAGAGAATAAACTGCCAATTTTTTAGAGCTTTTGCCGCAGGAACTTAATAGAATTTGCCATAAAATTCGACCCTCGAAGCTCTGCTTTCGTAGGCGATGACTCCTATTTACTGCATAACTAATAATTCACATACATAAAACAGGATACATAGTCTCTATGGTTGCAAGAGTGAGGGTGATATTATTACCACTCAGAAAACCATCAATGCGGGCTTCGCAGAAGAGAGATATTTGAAATCGAGCATAAGTTTGGAGTAGATATTCACTGCCTTTCCGTAGATTTAAAATAAGCCTTTGACTTCTCACTCTGTTGGGTGAGATAAGATCCACCAAGTAAGGCAAGGATAATAATTCAAGCAAAGCTCTGATAACCAGTCCCAATTGAGATAGGACTTGAGCAATAATATCATCATATCGTCGTATTCATCTGGATAGGTCCTACAAATCATGCCAGTTACTTCTCCAACTGACAACAAATGGAAATACTAAGTAAGTCACGTCCCTCTCAAACAGTTCTTTCGACCGCAGAGGAGGCCTTAAATTTTTTTTTCTGCTACATCCAGCGGGTTGCGCGTCGAATACTTTTAGGGCTGAAGCGTGCGTGTCTATTCCTATTGTACTCCTTTAATACTTATGCGGCTTTACACTCTTCAGAGACTAGTCGAACTGTTTTTTCCGAATTGCAATGAATTCCTTATAGCCACTATAGGGTTTCCCAAAAGTATTTTTTTTATTTGCTTTACCTACTACGCTAGCACATCGCACATCAGAAGGCAGGGGTGCGTTAATTTGCCTTTTGCTGGGCCTGCTCTATATAGTCGCTTAGAGTGATTCTCACCCACAATCACTAGTATTTTGTTTTTGCTTTTAGCGGGTCATTGTCAAATGTCAGCCATTCTTCCCCAAAAGAAATAGGGCGGCAGAAAATACAAACACCATCATCGTACAGTTCCATAAGTAAAGTAACTCTTCTTCTTACCGTGTTTCCTGGCAGGCTGTAGGCGTGTTTTTGGTTAGTGTATTGGTGTGTTTGAGTCAATTGGTTAGTGTATTTCGAATAAATTGTAATAGAAATGGAAGAAATTATAATAAAAAATTAAGGAAATTGTAAAAGATTAAAGCAAATGCCAAAAAAAAGTCGGTGATCTCAGCTGTAGGCATTTTTCGGCAATCAGCTGATAATGTTTTTACTTAGGAAACTGTACGATGAATGGTTTCACTCATTCGCTAGCGAAATACAAAATTTTGACAATGAAACGCTACTCACAGATGATGAAACAAATACCACCTTATATGAATTCGCCTTGGATAAAACCCTTCGCACAATTCGTCGGCCATCATTTATTTTTTGAAGTTTTTCTACTTCATAAAATTTAAATTTTCAGAGCAACTGAAATGCCAAATAAAAGTTAAACAAAATAAATATATGAAAATATTCAACTTTGCTTTTATTTGAGACTAAAAGTTAGAATTTATGTATGTGTGAGATTGAAAATTTTAAAACATCTTTTTTTATGTTTGAAAACTTCAAAATGTCCAGGCTGCCTCCCAGTGGTTTTACCTTTAACTTTTTGTATCATGGTTCTACCATTATTGCGAGATGAAAATTGTATAGTTAATATGTACATATAATTTGCGTCAAATAAATGAATCGCCGAGGACTCAGCTCATCCAATTTAAAAATACTGGTTCGATATTCAACGACTATACTAAATAGAAAATTATTTTATTTTCTCAAAACTCATACATTGTCTTGAAAAAAAAAACTTACATTACTTTGAAAATTACGTTTTTTACGCTTTCATTTTTCGACCTTGTGCCTAATCTTGGTTTGGAAAAGTAACCCAAGCTGTCTGCCAATTTTAAGTATAATTAACATTCAGTGTTCAGACTAAGCTCATGTACAATACATATGACTTAAAATAATACTTTTGAAAAACATCACAAACACATTACCCACACACACAAAAATTCCTGCATATCTATTTTATTTCATTTTTAATTCGCTGAAAATAAAATTAAATGATATTTATGTACATAAATACATAAATAAGTGCGAGCGCACAAAGGAGATTGTGGTACGAAAAAGCACGAAAAATGCTACTACAACAGCGCTTTAGCGTCTAAATCTGTACTTAGTTAGCATTCTCATAAATACTTATGTGTAAACACATACATAAATGACTTTCGTACATGTCATACACATGTACATTAGACCGCATCGGAAAAAAAGTTCGCCGTACACCCCTGAGTCTAAAGTATTTGCGCAAGGCAATTTCGAAAAAAAAAATGTTTGGTCCAACCAAAATGTTTGGTCGCCTTTTTCATCATATCTTTGGCAGTCACAGTCAGATCTTTAAGTATGAAATATGTATCGCTGTTTTTTCCTCGAAGATACAGTTTTTTGTCAGTAAATTAAGAAATCATTAAATTTGACTAAGAGAGCATTTTGACTGCTCCAGTAAAACGATTTTTATTTTTATGGATGTCCATTATTTATTGCAATCTGCATTTTTTACATTTAGCAATTAATATATCTTAACTCTTAATTTTGGAGAACTTCCTTTTTTTGGAAGTGATTGGTAGTAAGCTAATGCATCGGTATGATTCAACTTTCTCAGCATTTTTTCCGGGTTTGAGAATCATTTTCACCTGTAACACTTTCAACTGAAAAGGTAAAAAGCCTCTTCTGATGACCGCATTAAACAAGTTAGTTAGAAAGGTTATGCCCGCCTGTGGTAGCTGTTTCAATAACTAGTTAGATCATAGCCAGGGGATTTCTTTCGGTTAAGATTTTTAATTATTGTTTTTACTTCAGCTTTGGAGAATTTTTTTTTTATAAGTGGGCATGCATTTAATAGGGGGGTAGCACAATGTAGCGTTGAACTCGTTTGTTATATTGACAGGGGGTCCTATGTTTTATGGTGCAAAAACATACATATTTCAAGTATCGAGCAAAGGTGTAAGAGTAATCAGTTGCTGCAGTTGCATCAATTATTGTAATTCTGTATTTGAGCATTTCGTTCAGTTTTTAAAATATCTTTGAGTTCTCTTTTGTGAGTGCATTTAATCGATTTTTTCTTCGGAGTACCTTTTTTGTTGCCACCTTTTTATAGCTAAACGTTTTCGTGCAGCTTTGCCTTAGCTTGTGGGCAGCTTATTGTACCTTCTCTTCAGTTCTTCGAATTGAATTCCAGTCGGTTTTCAGATTTTATACGCTGCATTGTTGCTTTAACTTTGGTCACGAAAAAGTCGATTAGGTAGGGGTTATCTTTTGGTATTTTGGCCAGTATGTAGGTGCACCTGAGGAAAAAGGAGGCAGGTTAAGGTTCGTTATTGCAGCGTACAGCTGCGGATTTAAAACGAAAAGAAACAAAAATTTTCGAAATTGCACTTAAAAAAATACTTTAGACTCGGGGTGTACGGCGAGCTGTTTTTTTTTTTTTCTTGTAAGCTGGTGTGGTCTAATGTATGTATGTTTGGTTGTACAGTGTACACATTATTCAAATACACATGTGGGAGATGTGTACACATGCATATAAAAGACTTTTTTTTTAATATTTACATGCAAATAATTGTCCCCCTGCCGTTGCGCGTCCTTGTCTGATTGTCTGCTTTGTTACCAGGCAAAAACATAGGGAAAATTTTGCCAAAATAAAATGCCTGCAGGCAGAGAAATACAATACTATGTGTACAATGTTATGCTTTGCACACTTTTTCACAAAGAGTCACCGTAAACTTTTTATTGCCAATTTGTGTTGTGGTTTTGACATATCTGTTTACTAAAATTTCTTTGAATTTTCCAGCGAAGCTTTCAAACGTAATATAATATGGGAGCTTATCATTTGCAGAAAAATCGCATACGCATGTAAAGGAATTTTAAATTAAATTATATAGGGTTATGTTCAATTGGCTGGCTAGTAAAATTCTTACATAGGCAGATTATTACGTCCATATTGTTACCAGATCAAAACAACTTTTCATGATGAGTAGGTGGGCACTATATCAAGAATCCATAACATATTCATAGCGAATTTCAAGATTTCGTAGAACCCGTCTTTGACTGCTTGCTCTAGTTTAGTGAGGAACGCCTCCCAAAAGCATTTCAGAAGTACAGCTGTACAGTCACAGCTGAACAATCGCAAACTATGTGTTCCACCATATCACCAAGCCCGCCGCTCGCTTTACCGCTGTGACTTACGCCTGCTGGAAGATGCTGTAGTGGGTTGAATGACTTTTGTATTCCTCATTCCTATTTGCAATAGACACCTGCTTGCCATTCGACCAAGACTCTGAGGCAAAACTTTACAGCTTGTGTTTCTAGCTAAGATAATCGATAAGAGTTTAGTCCATTCTAAAATAAAATTGGCTGAAATGTTATTGAATACGCCCGCTATGTCTAGGAATATCACCATTGCGTATGTATTTTCTCAGCTTTGTTTTAATTTCGATTTGACCAACCACCCTGTGCAATGCTGTATCGGTATATATAGCCTTGGCATGTGCCTATACTGGGTGCTGTGAGCCTACACTCTTTCAGAACCACCCTTTAGACTGTCTTTAAAAGGAAAGAAGTTAAGCTAGTTACTTAGTTGTCTCTTTAGGAAAAAATACTACTTTCGCCGTTCTCCAGGAATTGAGCACATGTGAAAGCCTAATGCCAGCAATGCAGTTCAATGACGAATAACATTATCTACCCATCCTGTCCCACACTGTCCTGCTGAGTGGACCGTCAATAACAGTTTTCAGTATTATTTAGCCTTTTCTGAAATTCTTTTACATATTTAAATACATATACGAGTATTATAACTATGAAGGCAGTGTCCATTCACCTGCAACTTTAGGTGTCCAACCATGTAGGGCTTTTTTTATAAACTCAGCATTATGCATACTTACCTACTTATGCACATTTAAATGGCTGCTCAATTTTAAGTACTTGTATACATATGTATGCGAGTATTTTTTCAAAGAAGGATCTTAACTTACGACGATGTATTTATTTTGCTTCAGTTGGCATTCATTTTGAAGTGGAATTGAAGGTGAAGCTGTGTGATGTGATGCCTTAGAATGTGAACAAAGTACCTCATTGTATATGCTGAGGCGCACGTACGTATCTACTTACGTACACGGGTATATACATACATATGTGTTTATGCATGTGTATTAGCGCGGGTCACTTTGTATGGGAGATTTTATCGACTATGCGCGTATAACATACAAGGATTCTTCGTAGAATTCTAAACAAATTTGCCGAAGAAACTATGAGTCTAAAATAAATTTTGAGTTTGCCAAATTGCGAAAATTAGTTTCCTATGATTTTGCTGTAGTGTCGTAAAGAAGTATGCACATACATAAATTTTGTAAATGAAAATAAACATACTATAAGGGGTTTTTAATATGAGGAATTCATGTCTGCACTTATCTTTTGCTTAAAACCTGCACCAGAGTGCGCAACAATGAACATTTTCACCTATTTTCGCAATTTGGCAAACTCAAAATTGATTTAAGTACCTTGCATTCTTCCGCAAATTTTCTTAGAATTACACGTAGAATCCTCTTATGCCACACGCACATACTAAAAAAAAATGACCCGCCATAATGTGCATACTTCAAAAGTGTTACAAACATATGTATACCTACATATGTTTATGTATGTTTGCATATGAATTTTTCTCTGAATTTAAAATGGTTTTTAGCAATGGCATTTAAATTGGGCTTTAAGCAAAATGTTGCATACTACTACGTATTAGGCACGGTGCACATTAGAGCGACACGATACGCGAATCGCGATACGATACGAAAGCGACATCGACATGCTGAGTTCGTGGGAATTAGTAGGAAGCGATGAGACCTGTGCACACTTGCACGACAGCGACACTGCTGCGACATAATATCGCTTGCGTATCGGTCGTGCGGCATATTATCGCATGCAGTTTGTCCACCACTTATTCTGAACGAATAGGCTGAGGCAGCAGCTTATTTCCTTGAACTTGTAGCAGTGCTACCGGGATACCCTCTCCGTCATAACAAGTACCGATATTCATATGTAAGTCTGTTTCTCGTACTCGGTAATACAGCGATTCCTAGTAAACATATTTTTAAGTGCCAGTATTAAAAACAAAAATCAATAGCGGCAAACAACAAAAGCCGATTGACTGATATTATTCGACTCGCAAGCGCGACACCTGAATATCCTCACTTACTACTTGCCTGTGTGGCAGTGAATTATACAAATTTTGAATTACATTCTTAGTATTGGTATGACTGCAATCTCAATGTTAAATTTAAATGAAAACTTAGAAAATATGTACTAAAAAAGTCAAACACCCTTATTCTAGAACCCGAATTTTCGTAATTCGTACCTACGTAAGGAAAACGAAATATCGTCAAGCTGCAACCCTTGCGGAAAAATATGCAGCATTGCCAGGTATGTTTTTCGAACTCAGCTGTATGAAGTAAAACAAAATGGATAGGAATTAAAAAAACACTCATCATATGCTTGTTTATAGTAAAATTGATTGATTTTAAATATTTCGAGGAAAATTATGGATTCATAGCAGCGGAGTAAGAGCGCACTCACAAAGGTATGCGGAGCTGTCGGGCATAGTAACCATGGACGCATCTATGTCAGCTTCTGGTTGAATTGTGCAACCACAAGCCAGAACTCCTCCTATGCCTGCAGAACTGATTCCCAATCCAGTTAATACAATAACAGCTTCTTCCAAGCCATTGAAAACATGCATTTTGTTAGGTCCACCACCTGTTGCGCTTGCTTCTTACTAAGTTGAATTCTCCTTTCTGTGTTGCCGGAGAAGAGGGGCTTCCGCATGTCAAAGGTATATAATAATTCTTGGGCATCTCACAGTATTTTTGCGCAGAACCCACATCGAAATTTGCAAAAAAGTGAGTACTGCAAACCGAATTTATTAATAATTTGAAACATATATTTTAAATAAAGGTTTAATCCTTTGATTACACGTGTATGTTAAAGTTTTTAGATTCGGGTTATGCGTTTGGACACAACAACCGAAAATATTAAACCGGACCCAAGTTTCTCGATAAGGGACAACAAAGATTCCTTTTTGCTCGTTTATATAAATCAGTGGATAAAAATATACCTACATGCGAAAGGCAAATTTATCTGTTTAAATAAACACCACTAATATTTCCTGCAAACACACATCGATTTACATCTTTTATCTCGCCTCCGACACAGAATTGTTTTCGTACAAAATTACATACGCGAAAAAGCTTACTCGTTCGTTTTTAAGCATGCCATTGTTACGAATTTCGAAAGTTCGAAGATACGATTCGGATTGCAGCATACCATTCCTACGATTCGTAGCAAAATCCGAATACGAAAGTGTTGCAGAATAGGGGTGAAAATAAGAACTCGTGCTCATATACTCGTAGTTGTGTATGTAACGTATATGAACCGTAGTACCACACACAGCCAGCTAACACGTTTTCTCGCACGACTTAACTTAAGAGTCAAATTATTTAAAAATAATTATATATTGCCGTGGAATATTTTGCTACAGCATTCTTTACGAATATATATTAATTTCTTCATGTACATAAATATATAACAACTTTAGAATGAATGTCGAGTGTGCCAATAAAAATTTTAAAACGGGAATTTTGGTTTCACCAACCATCGTCATCTTATAATCAATGTCTGCAAACTTTTTCATTTGCTGGCACACTAGTTTTATTACTCCAGATTGGCTCGTTTTGGCAAAAAGAACGTTTTCATTTTGAAGTATCTTAAACTTTTAAATTGAGAAAATTGTTGAATTTCAAAAATTACAAAATAGCTGCGGTAAATATTATGCATGCTGCAATTTTTTTAATTTGGTTTCACACTTTTAAAACTTCACAGATATATTATACTTGGTGCCAACTTTCATTGCATCTAATATGAGCATTCTATCTTAAAATTTCCCAAAGTTATAAAAAAAAAAAAAATTATGATTTTTTCGAGCGACAATGAAAAAATTAGTACTTTTTCGCCTAAATAAACCTTTTTAGGCTAAAACTATTTAAATACTTGATTTAATTTTTATTGAACTTACTTCTGGAACTCCATTGATTGAAATAAGTGCAAGAAAAATTCTTTATCTTTTTTTCTGGCGCGATAAGGGTGTGACACTAAAAAAACAACTCGCATTTCGGTGGCGTTGAAGCGTCTTAAATGAGAGCACGGCTTTGTTATCTGCTGGAAGATCCAGATACTAACCGAAACTCCTGCATTTGCACCGATTTCTCTGGCAGTCGCTGCAGAATTGACCGATTCTCGCGAAATTGCTCGTTGTTCTTCCCTCCATGTGGTAGCTTTTTTCATGTGTCCTTTTCGGTATTTACCGTAGATTTCCAGACCCAAAAGTTATTGATCACCTACGGATGCAATTGCACGGTTGGACAGATTGATTTCAATTAGGCCCTAAATATAGTATATGGCACTTTATTACACCGTATAGCTACTATGGAAAAAATATGTTCACATTTTCTTCAAAGGCTACTGCGAAACAATTGAAGTGAAGGTAATCAAGTGTCACGCTTGAAGGTTCGTTAAATAGGAGAAACGAATTATTTAACGTTAGTTTGAGGTGATATTTAGGAAGTGGCCACAGGATAATTGTGGTACCCGTTGCCATTTACGCGTATTTTACGCAAATTTTTTCGACCCTTCTTCTCTCCCAGGGCGCTCCCCGCTGCCGGGAGCTTGCTTTTTGTTCGCTTGTTGACTGTTTTCATTTTATAATTCTAAATGTGTCCACACTCATAGACCCTATCCAAAACAGGAAGCGGCTATTTAAGTGGCCCTAGGTCTTTTCTTTTTCCCGAAAATCTTATTTTTTCATCTAAAAACCATTCAGTTTTCAATAGTTTCCATCGGAAAACCCGTTATAACAGCCAAACACGAAATAAAAGCGGTAAGATATTTAATAAAATCGCAATAAATTTATCACCGCACAATCAAAACGAAAGAACAACGTTTTCAGTCAACTTTTAGGGGCTGGCTAAATTAAATAAAGAAAATTTCATTTGAGGTACTTAATTTTATTTCTAATGCGGCTGAAAATTAATTTAATTTAGCAAAGTCGTTACGGCGGTTGCCACTGTTCTGCACATGCTCATGACGACTTTATTGCCAAATAAATTGTAAACCAAACGAAATGATGAGATATTTTTATCGGCAAAAGGCGGTGCGCGCAAACACAAAGAAAAAGTGCACTTAAAAAAACAAACATAAAAAAAACCAAGAAAGAAATCAATTGGCAACGCGAGCTAAAGCGAACGGTAAGAGTGCGTTGAAAAATATCACGTAAAGCGGCAGTTGGAAACATGTGTCGCAAATAGCTGAGCAATCAGTAAGCGGATGACAAGCATGGCGACATTCTTGTGGACTCTTCCGGTCGTGTGATTGGTTTATTTCGCTGCACTTGTTTCATTCACGTTTGAGCGACTATGTCAACAATTGTTGTCGACACCGCGAAAACTGAGCAAAAAACTACCGATACCGATATACTGAAAGTGCTGAAAAGTGGAAGCATAAATAGCTGTTACACGGCAGTTACACAAATGGAGAAGACACACACACACCGCCACCACAGTCGTTTGAAATGGAGTCCAGGTGCAATATTGGTCAATAAAGACGGCGAAGCCGGAGAGCGTATAAAAAAAAATATGTATGCGGATGTCTGGAAAATTTATTTATTTGAAAAAGAAAAACAACAACTTAACGCACATTGACCAACCAAGATCATGTAGTACTTACCCGAAGCAATTGTGCATGAAAACCGCCAATATCCGGCTGTGGTTAGCGTACGCTTATGACTTTCTGGTATGTGTGTGTAGGTACATGCATTTACACATACTTGTATTTAATTTGTTTGTAACCACATCTCAGAAATTACCGCTACCGCATACATTTGTCACTCTCATCGTATCGATAGAAAATAATAATAAACTAGTGAAACCGCATGGCATTCGAACGCCCAAAATTTAATTTCAAAAACCTACAAACTATTCAGATGTTAGTCAGAGTTACAAGCGATCCGAGTGCAGCCGTTTCTGAGTGAAGAGAGGAAATCACCAAATTTCAAATAACCCTGTACCGATAAAAAAAAGTTCTTACTTCAAAAAATAAAACCTTCCACTCAATTATAGGCCAAGCCATTTACTTTGACCTCTCGTATTGGGAATTCGAAAGAACGGTGCAAATCTAGCGACCTTCGCAAATGTGCCTTCTGGATAATATATATAAATACTTAGTTTGATACGTACGACTTTTAAAAAAGGTGTCTACTACTAGTCGACACTCGCAATAGGGGTGCTTGTCTTTTGTCTGAGTGGCCATAATACTGTAAGAGTATCTTCGGTCACACCACTTATACATACATACACCTCCTTATTGACCTTTCGTCATCACTTATCTAGCCCATGCGGAACGCCAGCTTTCCATGTCTACCGTATATATGTACAACTTTTGCCACATTGCGAATAATAAAAAAATCGTTAACACAATGTTGACAATATTAAATTCATGCCGAGGTACGAATTCGTACATTTTCCTCTTAAGACATATCTGCAGGTATGTACACACATAATGCATATGTCTGTCAATACCCCAACAACCATAAAACCTACCAAATACAACTACAGTAATGGTTTTATGGTTGCGCATTGAGCAGCAGCAGTGAAGGACCATCAGCAGCCACAGTGAACAGTGAAAGCAAATTCTGTAGCCTTGCGGAACAGGAAGAGAGAAATAAGGCATGCAAGCAAATTCGCCGACCAACTGACATGGCGAGCGGGGCCAAACAACTGTTAACAACTACACTAAAAGTGACGACCAACAATAAAAAATAAATAAATAAATAAGATGAAAGAACTAATAAAACGAAGACTTGAACTTTGTTACTGTACATAGTCACTTTAATGTCAAGCAACAACAACTATGAAAAGAAATTCTCATAAATATGGTATGCAGATGCAGATGCAGCAATATGTATGCGCCCTGTCGGGAATTTCGTAGTCGACTACTAAAATAGTCAACTTTTGGTCCACTTATTACGGCTAACTTTTAATACATATTTGTGTTGGTATGAAATAGTAGCTTATGTCGAAAGTCTGGCTTTAGTATAATGCAGCATTCACAGCATACGATTGCGAATGACGCACCAGCGCCAAGTCGTTGAAGAACTTTTGGTAAATAAACATGCGGGAAATAGTTCCGATACTATCAAGTCAATATTCTTATTAAGTCTCATCAAAAAATTCCTTGTAGTTTAAAGAATAAAGGGAAGAAAGCGAGAAAAAGTGGATTTGACTTATATTATTTACAATAATTTAGCCGTAAATATATACATATGTATGTATGTTAATAGCACATCTTAGCGGTCTTTATACATGTTAACTAAATAGTTACCTACATGGTTTATCTAAAATAAGTATAAAAACCAAGAGCACCAAAAACATTATATTAATTAGCACACTATAAGTCAACTTATAAATAGCCAGTTTATAGTTACCTGAAAACAAACAAACTTTTTGCGACATCGTCATGTAAAAGTAGTCAGTTAAAAGTAACGTTAAGTAGTCGAGTCGTAGACACACCTAGTTTAAAAATAGTGAACTTATAGCACATTTACATATACAAACGTTATATCTTTTGTGTAGTTTATACCCTGCAGGAAGTGATGTTAGCTTAAATCTAACTTTAATCTGTTTACTCCAACACGAGTGCTTACTATTCACTGTATATTGAACGCTAGCTACTTTTGAGTGGCAGTGACCGAAAAAAGTCAGACCTGGATACCCTCGCATTAGGTACCAACTAACTAGTAACTAATTACTTTTGCATATAAAATATCAATAAAAATAAACGACGTGTTTTAATAAATTGTTTATATGTTTATTTATTAACATTACATTTTTATTAATTTGTTTACATAGTCTGCTGTAGGTGGTACCATATTTGAATTTCGTCAGCCATAACATCAAAATGGTTATATAAAATTTTTTCATTCTGTTTGTTCTGAATTTGAAAAAGCATCTATAAAGTGCAGAAAAAAGTGTTTTCAAAGTAATTTTTGCATGAGAATAAATATGTAAAGAGAAACCTGTTTAATGAAAACAAACTCCCGATTACGTCCGCCTGACTCCTGCATGACTTTACATCTCACTTTAAGTTAGTTTTATCGTAACTAATTAAAAGTGAGGTATTTTCCGAAATTCCGAGAAATAGCTAACTACAAGTTGGTTATTTTTATCAATTGATAATTTTTCCCTGCAGGGTACATATCCATATATATGTGCATATGCATGCTTACTACTACATCTGTAGGCTCTTAAACGTACTAGCCGTGAGACAAGAATAATATAAAAACGGTGTGAGAAGTATAAATGCAAAGTGAACAAAAAACTAGCGTATGGCGTTAAGTGACAGACATGTAACTTGAAAACGAAATGAATACTTTTTAAGAAGAAAAGTCCCAAAGGAAAGCCAGAGTTGTAGAGGTGGGTAACTCAGCACTGTGCTGAGTTACTGTGCTGACTCTTAGAACTGTGCCGCACGCTCAGACTCCCCTCTGAAAAAATTTGTAACTCAGTAACTCAGTGTATGTGCTGACAATGTATAGCTCAGTGTGCTACAGAGTCGATATGGTAACTCAGTTGATGTGCTGACACTTGCATAGCTCGGTGCGGTTTGCTTTGCTGTGTCGATGTGGTAACTCAATTGATGAGCTCACACATTCACACAATACGATCTTCCAAGGAGTACCATAATAGATGGCATCACTAGACCAACCATCAATTGAATATACGACTACCAAATTTAAAAAGAAGCAAGGCGAATAGCCAAGTTATGCATACTTGCACTGCTATACCATTTTTACGTAAAAATCAAAACCAAACAGAATTCTACATGTGAAGTGCTATGCGTTGGGTAACCGCTTACATGCATAGCCCATTTAACAGATTCTTATGTGACAACTCTCAAGCAAAACTAAGTAGGGAATTATTTTGCAAATGAACTCACCATTTGAAATCAGCTTTGTAAAATTTTTCCGGCCAGCTACGAACAGAAGCTAAGGATAACCTTTTCTAAATCGATTTCGATTACTAACATCATCAATAATTTCGATGTACATACCAATTGTGCGATAGCACACTTGTGCCAGCTCACTGTGCTGACTCATTAAAGTGAGTTGGAGTTACTGAGTCAGCACACGAAAATTTACAGAGTTACCCACCCTTACAGAGTTGGAATATGGCAGCGATGCTAATAAAATGGCAACAGAAAGAGCATCAGAGACATGGCGACAGGCGAAAATTGCTGCAACTGAACTTTAATATTTTATGCAAGCAAAGTCGAGTGGTAATAAATGTAGGGAGATATGGTAGACAAACTAGTAAAACAGACTTCTTTAAATTAATGCAATGAAAGAATCTTAACCATTGTGTTATCTGCAATGGAGAGCTGTTGCGTAACTATACTCAATCCCGACACGTACGTTCTCTTTCGTACACTTCGGGCAGCGTGTGGCCATATGTTGACGGTATTTTCAAACGGAAAAAGGACTCCAATTTATAGATACACAGCTAAAATAGTCGATAGCGAAGGTACCTTTATCAAACTGCAACATGAATGCAGTACAGGAAGCGCGGTGAACGGGGCATGATGCTAAGAAATTTGTAGCATACGACCTCTATTATAGCCGTCATCAAATGCGCCCAAGTTTTTGTTCCGTTTTGGTTCCTGATCAAACAACGAAAAACCAATTCGCTGCGCGCATTTTTGATGTGATATCCAACTGAGCAGCTGCATGCAACTCTGTGCAATGAACAACGTGTGCCAGGCACTGCGACGCTAAGCTTCGATCGCATGCGGACCCCCAAGAACTATCGCATTATCGTCCGGATGAATAGGCAGTCCGCTGCTCCATTGCTGAAGAGCTGGTTGGCTACTAACATCAATTCACCCAAATCTGATATGACGAGGAGTGCTGCATAAATAGTAGTACATAGCTGAGGTTTTTGATTATTCGCATTTTTTTCCAAACCCGGTTTGCGAATTAATCGAAAAATTGCAGTTTGGAAAAAACGGTTTATTTTACTTAGTATGTGGATATGAAGTCATGACCAAAAATCACAATAAAACGCTTAACAGCAAATATTGCATTTATTGAGAAAAGAGCAAAGCAAAATAAGTTCAAAGTTTTTTTAAATCAAAAATAAGGCGCATACATAAAAATCATTGAAAAATTCAAGTTTGGACTTATTCTAACTTTTTTTAATACTTTATTGTACTTTTTCCAATTTGAGTAGTACTCTTGCCGCCGTAGCCGAGGTCTTAGATAAGCCTACTGCCACTCGGGAGGTCTATGGATCAATTTATGGTCTCAGCAACATCAAGCAAGTTTTTTTTTCAAATAGCGGACTCCCCTCGGCAGGCAATGGCAAACCTCTAAGTGTACTTCTGCCATAAAAAAGCTTGGAATAAAAGTGTAGATATCTCTATTTGTGTCAAAACATCAAGAAGCAGAACTCGGATTGGGTGCGAAGCTCAGCCAAACACGTAGAAAACGGTTAAACGCCAAACATTCGTTTGTTGGAATCAAATATGATACATTACTCACGCCCAAATAACATAGGAAACTTGGTTTGGAAAAACCAAGTCAATCACCCTATACATAGCACACAAAGAAGGAGAGAGCATCACATTTTCTCGGGGGTCATTACACCAACCTAACCCCCCTATCGTGGTAATGCAGCAACCATCAAAAAATTTCAGGCATTCTTCTAGGGGCCCTAAGCGGAATGAGAACTTCAGCCGTTGTCTCACAGAGGTTTTATGCCTCAAAAGTCAGGAGAGACCCAAGTTGTTATCCTCGTCGCCCGAATCCGTGTGGGTCAAGAAAAAGCCATCGCCGATGGTACCAACAGGCATGATACTTAGGTCACATATCGTGCTCTTCTCTCATCAGCTACTTCGTCTGGCTACTACACACTGCTTCGCCACTCTTTCAGGATACAGTGCTTGTGCCCGCACTACGTCCGTAAGTAGAGTTTTACACTCCATAACTAGTACATAGTTAGTCGCATAAAAGTACACACAGATGCTAAAGTCTGTGTTGGTTGGCCAATAAATAATATTTATACTATGCTATGCAGTTTTGCTTCTACTTGTAAGGCTGCCAAGTGTGCGCGAAAATTGGCTGAAAGATGCATATCGCGGTTGGCTTTGCAAAAGCGCCCGTCAACACTGAGCTAACTTAGTGCTTAGAGGTTAAATCTTATTTCAAAATTTACTTTTGCATTATTCTCCGCGTCACGGCGAAAGCAGTCCTCGTGGCGGCTAGTTTTAGTTCCAGTCTACACAACTTCAATGGCATGTATTAGTGTTTATACATATGTACATATACCTACATATGTATGTATGTATTTCCAGGTACGTATAACTTTAACTTAAAGCGCAAACAAATAAAACTTTGTCGTAGTCTTCCAAAGTTTGTTAAATTTCAATTGCAATGGCATTTCCTTCTGGCGCTTTTTAGCACGGCAGTCAACTGAAATATTTAATTTCTCACAAATTCTTGACAACTACGCTGATTTATAGCGCTTTTGAGTGCTTAATGTTTGGTGAAATTGCCCACCGGAATGGTAAGGACACACTCAGCGTCATGAGAAATTACAAAGTGATTTTTTGATGTGAAACTTCTTCGCGCCGGGTTAGGTGTAAATACAAACATCGATGTAACGAAAAAGCGACGCAAACGTTGGGCTGTAATTCCAAACTCCAATACAACGAAAAAGCGACAGAAAAAGAGAAGATGGTTGGATGGTTAAGATGGATTAAAATTAAAAATAAGATTAATATTAAGATACAAGTGAGGATTAAGACTAAGATTAAGATTATGTTAAGAACAAGATTAAGATAAAAATAAACATTGAGATTAAGATTAAGACTAAGATTAAGATCAAAACTAACATTAAGACTAAGTCTAAGATCAAGTTTAAGATTAAGATTAAGCTTAAGATTTAGATAAATATTAAGATTAAGATTGGGATTAGGATTAAGATTTACATTAAGATTAAGATCACGAATAAAATTTAGAAAGGTTAAGATTAAGATTATAATAAAGATTGAGATCAAGGGTAAGATTTAGATTATGATTAAAAATAAGACTAAGATTATTAAGACGATGATTAAGTCTAAGATCAAGATTAAGACTAAGCTTAAGCTTAAAATTAAGATTAAAATAAAACTAGGATTAGATTAATATTGAGATTAAATTTAAGATCAAGATTAAGATTATGATTAAGATTAAGACTAAGATTAATATATCCTGATCATTAGTAAATTTAGATTAAGATTGTGATTAAGATCAGGATCGAGATTAAGATTTAGATTAAGATTAAGACTATGATTAAGATTTTTATTAAGACTAAGATTAGGATTAAGATTGAGATCATTACACCGTACGACAAATAACAAAAAATTTCAAAGCACAGGAAACAATCAATATAAAACTAGACTGACGAAGTTTCGCGTATATATTGAGGAAATTCACAACAGTCTCGTATTGTTGTATGTATGTCATATATTTTAGACGCTTAAATCAGTATTTGGCGGACTTTAAACCACAATCAACTGTTTTTCAATAATGTGAAAAGTCATGATATGGCTTTTATGGTATCTTGCGAGCCTCCAAAATATATTTTTAGGCGTTTAAAGTTTGCGACATATTACAATGTAACACCTACCACACCGTTGTGAATGCCCCATTGATTTTTTTGTCGTAAAATCTTAAATTCGTAAAATGTTTCAATGTAAAATTACGGTTAAATAGGTTTTAGGGAATCCGCAGGGTATAAATAATAAGAGCTAATTACTTATATGTATATTTTTAATGAATTTAAAAACATTTTCCGGTAATAGAAAAAAGAAGTTCCATTTAAATTTTTTTTTTTTTTTTTGTAAATCTCCTGAGGTACTTTACGGTAACGGGGGTAATGAGTTGCGTTGACTGAAATGGCTGAAATAAATTGGATATTTATGCCCAAACTAGTCTTTGAATATTGTTGATATATCCGAAAAAATATCCAGCTTCCATTGTCAAATTTGATGTGGAGGTATGTATATTGCCTCGAGGAAATTAAATTGACAAATAAATATAAAAATTAAGGTAGGCTCTCTCTTTCGTCGCTCATTGTTCTTACTAAAGTATGTACATATTTCACTGTAGAAGTGTAAAGTTCTGTGGTTATTTGTGTGGGTGTGTGTGTGTTTTCTGCTTGCCACTATACTAACGGGTGATTTTTTTGAGGTTAGGATTTTCATGCATTAGTATTTGACAGATCACGTGGGATTTCAGACATGGTGTCAAAGAGAAAGATGCTCAGTATGCTTTGACATTTCATCATGAATAGACTTACTAACGAGCAACGCTTGCAAATCATTGAATTTTATTACCAAAATCAGTGTTCGGTTCGAAATGTGTTTCGCAAACCCAATTGCTGCGAACGGCGACGAATCGACATTTCACGGTCTTCAGCAACACTCTCAGAAACAGACGCAATATTCTCTTCTGTACGCACTGTACGCATTCGTGTGGTTGGTTTAATGTCCAATAAAGTAAACTGAGTGCGAAACTTGGTCACAATCGCATTAATTGTTTGCTCACTTGGTCGATTATGTAGACCATAAATCGGACGTAAAGCGAACCGAACACTGATTTTGGTAATAAAATTCAATGATTTGCAAGCGTTGCTCGTTAGTAAGTCTATTCATGATGAAATGTCAAAGCATACTGAGCATCTTTCTCTTTGACACCATGTCTGAAATCCCACGTGATCTGTCAAATACTAATGCATGAAAATCCTAACCTCAAAAAAATCACCCGTTATATACATTTGTTATTCACACCACCAAAAAACGTTATTTTTCGCTCTTTGAGCACTTGATTTGCTGTGACAACCACAAGTCATAAATTTTGTTGGTCAAAATTTTGCTTGAAATTTTGTATACAAATAATTTAAATATATTTATTTAATTGTCCTGTTTACTTTGCATAATTCTGAGACGGTGACAGTTTTATTAAATAATTTCCAACTAATTTAAACGATTTGCTTGAAAATAAGTTTGCGGAGAATTTCGGAAATTAATTTGGCTTTCTCATTCCGCGGAAGTTCAATAAAGCTTCTTGCCCAACTTTTCGCTTCATCCACGTTTAAGTGATAGTTTTGGGCGCAAATATCGATTTTCGTATTTTAGTCGGATCTTGGCGGTAGAATGGACTGCAACAACTGGGAAAATTAATTTTTTGGCGGTATTTAGTGAGTGTGCCATAATTGTAATTTTTTCCCTCCACAGACACAGAGGTGTAACTGGGTAAACGGGCATCTGACTTACCCTCATTATTCAAGCTATCGTCGGAATTATACAGAAAAAAGTATAAATCTCTTCCAAGTGCCCCTTTAGCTATAAGAGTCAATAAGATATAAACTGAAATATGAAAACATCTGCTTTGAGGATTTTGTGATAGAGAGCAATATAAGCTTTACATATGCTTATGCCGGACTACCACTGATCATTGAAGGACAAACATTTTTTAAACAAATTAGAAGTTAAATACAACAAGTATTCAAACTTAAGAAGTTAAAAAAAGCGTTTTCGCCAAAATATTTTTGAAGAGGGTTTGTACCTGTTTCAAAAGTCAAATTTAACTTAGTTCATTAGTTAATTTAAATATTAAATCGGGGTATCTTACATATTTACACGAAATACTTTTTAAAGCACTTTGTAGGAGAGTTGCCACATGTCCAAAATTTATGTAAATCAACATTTTTCCTTTAAGTTAAATAAAATGCAACTATTTGGCTATAACACAAAATTTTAACATATAAATAATACTTACTAAAGATAAGTCGTTATTATCTTGAAAAGGATCATTTCTTTAAGTTAAAGTTTAGCATGGCATGGCATTGGCATGGTCCTGAGATATAATTTTTTCCCTAAAAATTGCAGGATTGGGAATTATCGCGACTAGCTCGACTTAAATAACTATCTGAGTAAAGCATCAGAATGATCAGAATAGTTCCATAGCCTTCTGTATAACAGGTTAATGTGCAGTTTTAAGTTTTGATAAGGCGGGCGGCGGGGAAAATCTAGTTAAAAATTTAAGCTATAAAACTATGTGCCCCTCGTCCCTGGATTTTTTTTACGGCCGTGGGTCTCTTCCTTAACCGAATGAGCCTACCCTGATATTATGTACATGCCCTAATATATACAAATGCATGAATAAACAAAATATATTACAGCTCATTTTAATCTGATTTAAAAATTTCAACGCATCAAGGCATCAGAATTTAATTTCCACAGCTATGCGTATTTGTCAGCGCGTCATTTCCTTTAACTTGAATTGAAACGAATCTATACAAAATGATGGCAAACTTTCCTTTTCTCTCAGATTAAAAATGTTGAGGTGAGCATATATGTATGTATGTAAATACTATGTGTGAAGATTACATAAATCAATGTATGTCTGTATGCAACAAACGCAAATTATGTGGCTGTAGGTACCCTGCAGGAAAAAATTATCAATTGATAAAATATGACCAACTTTAAATTGGTTTTTTTGCGGGATTTCTATAAAATATATAACTTGAAAATGTAATGTAATGAAATAAAGTACATAAATAAAAAAGTAAAAAAAAAAAAATGTTTTTCTTCTTGATATTTTAAGTCCAAAAGTAGAATCGCCATAGTAATATTGTTAGGTTTCCTCAAAGAAAATATACAGACGATAGTGACTTTCCTCATCAACTTCAAGTTAACTTATAATAATAATAATAGATTGGCGCTTGCACATATATTAGTGTTTGGCCGAGCTTCCCCTCCGATTTGTGGCGAGCGCCTTGATGTTGTCACACAAAGTGGAGGGACCTACAGTTTTACGCCGACTCCGAACGGCGATTGTATTTTTATGAGAAACTGTTTTTCATGGCAGAAATACACTCGGAGGTTTGCCATTGCCTGCCGACGGACGACCGCTGTTAACAAAAAACCTTTTCTCAAATTTTTTTGCGATGTTAACTTATAGTTAGATATATTTCCCGCGGGGTAAAGCATTTCGTGCGAGTATTTGTATCTAAATAATGGAAGTTGTCGTGACAAATGAGTCGAGATATTGCGGTTTTAACATGTTTTTTATGAGATTAGGAAGGTGTATGAGTGTCTATGTATGTGTGTGCATATGTGTGTGTAATGAAATATGCAAGTGAGCACTGGTATTAATGCTGCAGACGTTGTACCGCATGCCACATCACTTTAACGCCAACCATGAGCTCCAGCTAGGTCACACATCTGCCAACACAACTGTCTGTCTGATTGTCTGTCAGTCACATTTTGTGCTCAGTCTAACTGCTCCTTTGTTTGCTGATGCTGCTTGTCTGCTGTTAGTGCACTTGTTTGCCTGCTAGTTTGCTTATTTTGTCGCCTGTCCCATAATGGTTTTATGTTGTGTTCATTTTTTTATTTATTTTGTTGTTGTCTCATTCCTCTCTTATTTTGTTTTTATTTTAATCGCTGTTCTTTCTGTCACCAATGCCTGCTGTTACGTGTATTATTGCCCACTCTGCATGTGGAATGTTAAGATTTCTTTTTAGGGCAATAAATGTCTGATATTGGATGATTTAACGCTTTAACGCCTCAAAATATGCAACAACATCTAAAGTAATATGTTCACACAGCAATGAGATTATAAGGATGCGTAATAGTGAAGCAAAAAAAAAATTTATTCAATGCAGTCATATGCTTGCTAGCTTTGTAGTATGTATATGATTCATTTGGTCACCGTAGTCCGCTTAAGAGGTCTACTAATGTTCTCTCGGAGTTGAGATATTCCATCTTATCACGGAATTCCATCATGACCAAAGAAAACTGTAGTTACCTTCTTTTAAATGAATTTAACGTTACCAAATATGACAGCTGCACCTCAACCTGTTATACCGAATGCTGTAAAAGTATGTTTGCTTAGCACTCATTATTAGTGCGAAATTTCATCTTCATAGCTGCAAAAGGGGAGGAGTTATAACCAAAAAAATCTCACATGTGAACAATCAGTTGTATGGGAATCATATGTTATAGTGGTCCGATTTTTCCGGTTTCAGAAAATGATAACAGCATTATAAAAGCACACCCGCTTATTAAATTTCAGTCGAATGTTTCAGAAACTGAGGGACTAGGTTGCGTTCAAACAGACGGACAGACAGACAGACGAACATGGCTAAATCGGCTCAGTTTGACGTTCTGATCACTTAAGTATACGTTTTCATGGCCCTATCTCTACAATACCATTTCATTTTCATGAAAGGTATACAAATATGTCCTCAGTATTTTTGGCGCGCAGGTGTAACACTTTGAAGTTGAGTCTCTTTCCACGACTTATATATGAACCATCTATCCAAACCGTTTCAGAGTTTACCCAGTTTATCAATAATAGCAGGTAAGTCTGTAGTGAACCCACATAACATAAATGACGAACCCTCGTTCCCTTCGATATCGCAGTGGTCTACTACAAAGAGTGGAAACAGCCCATAGAAATAGATCATATTAGTGCACCTTGGCTGTCTGAAAAAATATAACTAAAAAGCGCATTTCAAACACCTTGCAAAGTTTATTTGAGTACAGGCCGCAATGGCTAGGACCTCTGCCTGAAATAAATTTAAAAGTAAACAAATATCGAATCCTCAAATACCCGAATCTTTTCTGTCTTTTACGTTTTACACATCTACCTATCAATGGGGTCACAAGGCCCTCATCTCAATAACCCAGAAATAAATTTAAAATCAATTATTTCTGAATAAGATTAGTTTTTAAGGGGCATTTTAAAAGTTACATGGGGAAAAGGCCGTTAGAAATTTTCTTGCACAGTACCTTACTTGATAATATAGCCCAAAATATCAAACACTAACAAATTCAAAAATTGATTGTAAACTCAACGTCATATTGATAATTTTCTTTCATTTCTTAGATGTTATTCTTTTTAAATAAATAACAATCTTTTTCTAATATGATTTCACTTTTAGAAACTTTTTCCTTTGACTTTTAGGAACTTATTTAATTTTTTCATTTTCTTAATTTGTTCCTTTGTAACTTAAATTTATTTTAATTGTCTAAAGACGAGTATTTAATTTTTATGTAATTTATAAAAACTTATTTATTTATTTTTTTCTTTTAACATTTTTTTATAGTTTGATTTTCATTTAATTTTTAGTTTTTTATTTTAATTTAATTTTTACAAAGTTTATTTACTTCTGTTTTTATCTAAATTGTTTTCTTTTATTAATTTTTTTTTTTAAATCTTTAGATTTTATCGCTTTAAAAAGAAAAATATTTATTTTCTCTTTTAATTAAGTTTTATAAACTAATTTGTGTTTTTTATTTAATTTTCTTTTAGTTTTTTGATTTTATTGTTTCAAAAAGAAAGAAACATTTTTCTAAAACCATTTAAACTTTAAAAACGTATTTAATTTTTTTCTTTTTTTTACACTTTATAAAAATTTTGTTGCCTTAAACAGAAAGGATTTTTAAAAAACTTATTTGTTTCTGTTTTAGTTTATTTTTTTCGTATTTAATTTAAATTTATTTTATGTTTAATTTTTAGATTTTATTTTTTTTTAATAATTAAATTTTTAGAACTTTTTTTATTAATCTTTCCCCTTTTAATTTTATTTTCTCAAAATTTTTAGTTTTTATTGGTTTAAAAATAAAATATATTTGACTTCATTTAACTTTTAGAAAACGTATTGCTGCTCTAAACAAACCCCCAAAAAAAGAAAAATTCATATAAAATGACACAGAAGAAATGGAGAAGTAATTTCCTTCTATAAAAGTGTTTTAAATAAGTTTGCAAATCTCAAGAAAAAAATGCTCGTATATTTGTTTCTTCAAGAAAACATAAAAAAACAAACAGAATAAAGCTAAGACCTTCTCGTTAGCAGATCTTTCAATCAGTCTTTGCAAAGGCACAAAAGAGCCTTTAAGATAAGTAGCTACCAGGATTCACAATTGCCTTACGAAAGACTTGTCTTTCGAAATATATGGGTGAGTTGGAAAGACAGTTTGCAGAATTGCCCTTTAAATGTATACCTTTCACCAGTCTAGTCACAAACAGCTATTCACTTGTCGGTTTTAGTAGAAAGCTTCAATCAGCAGTAATCAAAGAGACGTGCCAGCAATCGTTGCTAATTCTCCACCCCCAGAAGTCGTTGACCCTTACTAAGCTCAACGGCCACATGCCAACATCTACATACTGCCCCTAATAGATATGTATATTTCACAGGAACAAAAGCGCTTGCCCCTTGCCGAGTCCCACTCCTTTGATGACCTACATACTTACATACCTAAATATGTACGAAGAGTATACCGCTATTGCACGCGCTGCCCTCTATAGCTGTTGCCTAGTACTACATATTTGTGATGTCCTTCGGCGATACTATTCACTCCTCACAGCGAGCTGTGCTATTCCTTACGCAATCCAATAAAATTGCTGCTATTATAATTAGGCGAACAGGTGTATAAAATATCCTAGCTGTGCCCTTAGCACAGTTACATTTCTTTACTCTTGTTGTTGTAATCTTCGCACGCTCCGATGGGGGTCAGGTTAAAACGCTGCCTAGGGCAAATGTTTCTTATTCCACGCACATACAATGTAAGTTACTTCTACTGGCAGCGCGTGTAAATTTTATATTATTTGCTTTTAATGTCATAGTTGAGCGCGGAAATTCTATCGGTGGGCGGCATTGCTGAATGAACTGAATGTTAAAGGTGACGAGTTACTCGTTGAAGCGCAGCAGGAAGGAAGGAAGCAAGGAAACAGCGAAGCAACATGCAGAATATTTATGCATTGAGGTGGAATATCAACCATCAAATGGGGTTTACAGTTGTTTACAAAGTAGTACATACACCTTAATTTGTTGTCATTGGTCTTTTTGTGGTTGTTGTTATTGCTGATTTCTGCGTTGGCAAAGATATGCAAAATTCTATTTCGAATTATGTACGGTATGTAAGTACTATGTGGTGGTCGAAGATTGCGTCATAGCGGGACCCCGACGCAATGTTGTTCCTTGAATTTTAGATCTGCGTAAGCGTCCATCAATGCTGGTAGAATGTATTTATGCTTCCTTTTTTATTTGTGTGCGCACGTGTATTCAACGAGCGCCAGCGTTAACAAGCGTGCTTATTTACAAATATGTACAACTAAAATGCTGTTCAATACACACAAGTATGCAAAACGACAGAAATGATAAGGAACGCTGAGCTTTCTTGCATAGTTTAAAGTGTCGCACAGTGGTCTGAATTGAGAAACTATCGGGACAAAATTAGTTTACGTTGATGGATTTGTGCACCACTTTGTATCTACCAGTTTATGGGGCCACTGATTACAAATCTTCAGTCAGGATCCAATATGGCAGATCCAATATGGCGAAATAATTTTTAAAATTTTATTGAATTTTGGATTTTAATAACTAGAACAGACCGAAAATTAGGTTCCTTTTAAATTCAAATATTAAACAAAATTAGCAAAAGTTGGCTATGATTTTCTGTGTGTGTGTAGTTTATATCTTAAATAATAACAATAGATTTTCGGCAGAAATTTTTTCTACAATTTTGATATCTAATATAATTGCATTTTACTTATACTTATAAAAATTTATGTTTTTCACTGTTACTTATAAATGAAGAATTAATAATTTTTAGATGACACGATTAAACAAAAAATTTTAAAACAAAATTTTAGAATAAAACAAATCCTAAAGAGCTGGATACGTCTCTAGCGAACTCTGAAATTTTAAGGAATTTCTCGTACGTTCTTCCGCTAAATTCTCCATTCAGACCACTGTGCGTCGTGCAGATATGCATTCAAAATTGTAATGAGCGCTATTCCATATTCCGAATAAAGCCCGCTTTCTCAATGTCTACAGAAAATTGTGCATAGGCAGTTAGCCTTAGTACCTCCTTGCAAAAAAAAATCTTCGCGTATTGTGACACGCGTCACTGCTGGCTGTTATAACTTTGAAGTAGTGAAGGACGACCATTAATGTTAGCCTATACACTGAGAGAAATAACGCATAATAAAAATAATTATTTTTTATTTAATTATCGTTTACAAATGTTCGTATTTAATTATAATGCTTTCATAACAAATTTTACCGCGCACGTATTTGAATGCCCATATCTGAGTATGCACTGTGAAGAAATTTTAATTTTAATAAAAACGTATTTAAAACAAAAGGAAACTTATTCAAAAGTAGTTTATAATGGAAATACTCAATTCAAATACGCCCATATTGAAATGAAGCATCTTGCCCTTCACGGATGGCGTTTTGTACTTCATGGATAAAGATTTTCGTAATTATAAAAAGCATCTGTGAAGTGCAAAACAAACGCTTCATTGTTATATGGGCGTATTTGAATTTAATATTTCCATTATGCACTACTTTTGAACAAGTTTTCATTTGATTTCAATACGTTTTTGATTGATTTTACTATTTTTATCACTCAGTGTAGATGAAGCGAAGTATGACTCGTGCCAACATAGGATCTTGGGGCTACATCACCAGGATTTTCCTGTCAGACGCTTTCACAGCATTAAAGATATCATTACTTTGTAGGTGGTCGATCCACATGTTTCTTCCACACACGTTTAGTGTCTATGATTAGTCCAAGATAGTTCACCTCGCTGGCGACAGTGACCGATACGCCCTCAAGGGTTAGCATGCTCGGCAGGGCTCTTTTCCTAGTATATGGAATGATGGCAGTTTTGGTTGGATTAAGCACGGTTAAGCTCAACAAAAGGAGATATACATAGATATGTATATCACCTCTCTGAGGGCAGGTCTTTTTTTTTTAGTTGTACGAGAAAGAAAGGCACACATAGCAATGTTTCGCCACGTGCAGAGGCCGCGAATTTCGGTTGGTAGTTGATACAGGGCTGTGTCCATGGATCTTGCAGCGCTCTGTGCAAGCAGACAAGGGTGTATGGGGCTATGCCTCCAGAATGGTAAATCTAATATGGTTGTCTATTATCTTCTCCATTTCTTTTAACATAAAGAAGGTTAGGCTTATACCGAATGTATCGAATGGTCCCTTTTACCCACCTTCGGGATAAAGATTACTCACATTCTCTGTTTAGTTGCGGTATTAACCTCTTATCCGGTCGGATGGTCGCTGGGTTGCGTCATTTAAAATCCTTTTTGATTTTGAATTCTATTTGTATTGTAATTTAGTATAAATTTGATTTCTGATTTGATTCGTCGATCAAATAAGAAATAAAATTTTTTTTGATGTGATAAATAATTCAAAATCACGGAACCCTGGATGGTTGCGGACTGGTCTGCCGGACCTCCAGCTCTATTTCCGAGTTAGAAGCTTCCAGGTAGTGTGTCGTAAGCAGGGGTACTTGTATTACTTAGTGTCTTGTGCAGCCCCGTGGCAGCAGAGGTATTTAAGATGCCTTCACAGAACGTTCCGAAACTTTCTCCTTTCACCTTCCTGATCTCTTTGCTGTTCTTTGTTAGTCTAGCCGCTTTTGGTCCCAAATTAAGATTAAGAACAACATTAAAATTAGGATTGAAAATGAGGTTCTGATTAAAATTTAGATTGAGATTAAAAATAGGATTTAGAATAAGAGCATGAAAAAAATTTAGATTAAGATTAAGACCAAGATTAAAATTGAACTTTTTATTAATATTGAGTTTTAGATTAAGATTAGGATTAAGATTAATATTGATATTATAATTAAGATGGAATTTGAGATTAAAACCAGGATTAAGATTAAGATTTAGATACATTTTCATTACTATGCAGAAAATTACTGATATAAAAGCAAGTGTTGGCAAAATGTTTATCTGGCTAATGATAAAAAATGTATGATTAAATTCTTAATTATGATTAAATTGTTAATGAAACGTAATCATCTTTACGACTAATGATTAAGTTTTTTAATCGCAAGTCGTCAGTTGTAATTACGATTAATTAGTTTTAATCATTAATCATTAATCATTAAAAAAAAATCAATTGAACAGTGTAGTTTATCCCAATCTGATATAAAACGTAGTTGCAGTTGAAAATGCATACAAAATTGCTTAGATGTATGCGGGAAACCGACTTAGCCAACCTCGATTAACTGACCTTTTGTGTACTAGAAATTTCCAGCATAAATTAATTAATCACCAAATCTACTTAGGCAAACTGGGAGTTAATGATTAAAAATAATTTTTTTAGTCACGGTTACGACTAACTGTTTAAGCATATTTAATTAATTATTGATAAACTCAAATCCGATTGAATTTAATTAAATTAACTAATTGATTATAAAATCAATCGATTAGTGCCAACTGATATGAGCTATACGGGTGATAGAAGTTTCACTTTAGCCGCGCTTAAAATCCACACACAAGTTTGTTCCTTATTTCCTTTGACTTTAAAGCCGGCTAAGTGGCGAAAGATTAAGTTCAAGGTTCTGCCTAATTTTCAAAGTAACATGAATTTATCGATACTTAAACGAACACATGCTCCCCCAAGGACCCATTAGCAATGAAACCAACTATATGTTAGTCTGCTGCTCAACTTCAATATAAGTATGCAGTATGGCCTCGACTAAAGCGCTTAGTGATTCCCGCAATTAATTACGGTTATAATTAATTATCTACACATACATATGTCTATACACATACGGCAGCTGTGGCTCAATGGTAAGAGGTGCGTATTACCACTCAGTAGGTGCTTGGTTCAATCCATGGCCCACGCAACATCTAAATCTGAAAAAGTTGTTTCTAACAGCGGTCGCTCTTCGGCAGGCAATGGCCAATCTTCAAGTGTATTTCTGCCATGTAAAAGCTTCTCATAAAGTCCATTTGCCATTCAGAGGTTGAATAAAATTACAAGTTACACCGCAAGTTGGAGGAGAAGCTCGGCCAAACACTTAGCAAAAGTGTAAAAGCCAAAATGTTAATACTATTATTCGCAATTTCAAGGTCACTAATATTCGCTTTGGCAGCTTTCGCACTATTCTCCTTACGTGTGTGGTTTACGGCGACATTGCAGGTGGCTTTGTTTCACTTAAATACAAAGTACTCAATTAGTTATTAGTGGTTACCCATACGACATGGCCACCACTCCTCACTTACGATTACATGCCGCACTCATGAAAATAGTATGTACAGTATTGTTAAGCGTAAGCGTGTGCTTATGCGTAGCACAATGACGAGGGTTCGCGTGCACGCACAAGCTTAATCGCGCCTGGCGTATACTAAGTACACTGATTGATTTTAAGTTCATGCACACCAAAATGACGCGCCGGCAGTGTCTAAACTCCTGCTATGTGGTTGCTGACAAGCAAAAATACAAGAAAGCATAAAAAAGCAACATCAACACAATAATAGTCGTAAAATGCAGTTGTCCCCTTCGCCCGTCTAAGCGCAAACCCCTCCTTACTTTAAAGTATTTTTTCACTGATTTTGTACTCAAGTATTTTTTCGCCCCTTTTTCTTTGCAATATTCTTACTTTGAAAAGTTGTAAAAATAAATAACATTACAACTCCCTGCTTCATTGTCATTAGACTTTTCGCAGCGAAGCATTCAACTATGGCACACAGTGTTCTATTTAGGTAAAAAGGGACAAAATTAATTATCTCGAGAACGAGAAGAAATAGCGAAATAAATAAAACGGTACTTCAAAGTTTTGAGATGGCGTGCTCAGGAAAATAATGTCGTTGGATAGAAGAATTCCCTTGACTTTGGGAATGACCTGCAATATAGAATCTTTCAAACTTTTTTTTTTTTTTTTACCTGAAATCAGTCTGCAATGTACTTATTAAAAACATTTCAAACACATATTTTTGCTGCTCTTGCGTCAAGGAATCTATTTACATGGCGACAAAAGGCAAAAATTACCCTTCAGTATTTTTTAAGTTCATCGCAAGTTGTCTTTAAGTTAAAAAAGGAAACAAAATCAAAAATTTTACTTTTAAAGGTCGGTTTTGTGGTGAAGGTTACTTTTCATGCAATCAGATCTTTAAAATGACCGTCAAAAGTAAAATTTTATATATGTGACCTGGTCTACGGAAAGGGGGCTTAGGTGTCAAAAAATCAATTTTCACTTTTTGGTTGATTCGGATGGGAGATGAGATGCTTTTTCACGTGGTGAAAAGCAGAAAATCCTAACTTGCTTAGAAGTGTACTAAAAATGTAGAGAAAGAAGAGTAAAAATACGACAAAATATAATTTATTGGTAATGACTTACTTACACGATGAACTATAATAATATTCCGACCAACAACAACACTTACTGGACCAACAACAACACTTACTGGACGTCCGGCGCGGAGAACAATTAACGAGATAATGAGAAACTGACGAAACGAGTTGCTTACTTTTAACAGCTTTTTCACAGACAACTAGTTTTCGCACGTAAGCTCCCTTTTCGTAAACCAGGTCACATATTTTGTAATTTTTCCACCTAAAAATTGCTTGCAATGTATTAAAAAAATGCATATATGTATAAATAACAGAAAAGATGTTTATTTAAAACTTTTAAACATTTCATTGCATACTGGTTTCAGGACAAAAAGAAAGAAAAAATAGAACCTTCTTTTTTGAGGGTATTTTTATAGGCCTACGTAATTCTTTTACCAAAGGAGCCTAGTTTCCTTCTCAAAAATCTTTGAAGTACCGTTACATTTATTTCGCTATCTCTTCTCTTTGTCGAGTTATTCGACTTTGTCTCTTTTCTTCGCTAAACAGAACACTGTGCGTTACTAATTTTGTATACAAATTGAAATTAGAAACGCTTTGGTTGTCTCAATAGTCATTTAAAATGGTTTTCTATTTCATTTTTATATTAGTCATGCTACATAGATGCATATGTATGTGAGTATCTACGAGTAGGTTTGTATTTATTCTTTATATGCAATTGTTGGCCTATGACTTTGTAATTTAATTTCATGCTATTGCCTTCATTGGTTTGCTACTATGGTAATTTCTACTGCCCTACTTCATTACTTACTACTTAAATCAATACCTTCTAGAGCTCGCCTTTAATCTTTCTGCTGCTTTCTGATATTTGGCTGCGAGATTTTTAATTCTGTTTCCCAAATAAACGCAGTCGTCAACAGNCAATACCTTCTAGAGCTCGCCTTTAATCTTTCTGCTGCTTTCTGATATTTGGCTGCGAGATTTTTAATTCTGTTTCCCAAATAAACGCAGTCGTCAACAGTGACGTGGGTGCCCAGACGATTATGCTCTGACTGATTTTCTGATTTCTTCATTTTGTCCTCTTTCACCACCCGACCCATAGGTAGGCTTCCCTATTTAATTCCGAGAAAGCAGAACTGACGTTGTACTTGTTTTTCGGATGATAATAATATTGTCGGAATACGGCAGTAATTGTAAGCTCTAGTAAAGAATTGTGTCCAATCGATTCAGTTTTGCGGCTCTTATTATCTTCTTCACGTCGTTTGGGATCGAACTGCTTAGAGAGGTCCTTTTCAATTGCTCAATTAATTTTACACAGCCCGTATAAGTTTTGAGGGGATGGCAAATTCAAACACCGCGGCATAAAGGCAACTTCTTTTCGTGCTGTCGGAGCAGCTTTTAAATCGACAAATAGATGGTGTGTTTCGAGGCTATTCTCGCAAGTCTTTTCCAAGATTTGGCGTATTGTCAATACCTGGTATATGNGCTCAATTAATTTTACACAGCCCGTATAAGTTTTGAGGGGATGGCAAATTAAAACACCGCGGCATAAAAGCAACTTCTTTTCGTGCTGTCGAAAGCAGCTTTTAAATCGACAAATAGATGGTGTGTTTCGAGGCTATTCTCGCAAGTCTTTTCCAAGATTTAGCGTATTGTCAATACCTGGTATATGGCGGATTTGCATGGTCCCAGTAAGTGATAAGCGAAAATTTGAACCAGTTTCAGACCATGGCTTCGATAGCCGAAGGTGGAAGTGCTATAGTCGGTTGCGGGCCGAGGCATACGTGATACGGGTCTACTACGGCCAAATGGTCAGATGCCTAAATACTCAGAGCAAAACAAGTGCTTTATGTTTTTCAACAGAATTTAGTCGAGACGTAATTTTCCGTACTAAAGAGTTTGGAAGTAGTTAGAAGACTAGTCAATGCTTTGAGCACAGAATGGTTGCCACCACAGACACGTAAAGTTCTGCTTCTCTACCTATTTCCATCGTCTTTACGATTGCAAATACCTTGGCTTGAAACACTGAGGCCTGTTTCCCAAAAAGACATTTACGATATATGCCCCATCCTACTGAACCTGCGTCACTTTTTGATCCATCACCGAAGTCTACAATATGTAAGCCCGGGTTCAGTATTGGGGTTAAGCCAGCACATTGTAGTATCCCTTCAGCAAAGGCACTATTGACATACCATCCCGTGACATTGAAAAGACCTTAAAGTCTAAATCTCTGTCTCCAGTAATTTTCGCCTCACTCCACACTGTATCATACCAGCACCCATTTATTTTAAGCCTCAACGAGTACAAAAATGTGACACTCTCCTAAATAGAATACTGTTAAGTATAGAGGATTCATGGCTCCACTTAACGTTTTACGTTCTATCGAATAGAGAAAGAAAAATGTCGACCATACTATCGATATATGGATTCTTTGTGTATCGATGTTTCAAAGCTATCTAATTAACAAAGGTATTACAACCCTCTTTGTGGGATAAGATAGAATAAAAGTTCCATCTATGTTTACTTTTAAAACATAAGGGTCTTTTATTAACAATATATACACATAAGTATGTATGACAATGAAAATAGTCGTTTGAAAGAAATAGATCTAAAAGTTTATTTAATGGTTATCAAGGATCTTCAATCGTTAAGTAAATTGAATGATGTAGCGTTTATTAATATACTTAAAGTTATGGACCCTTGATATCGTCTTCCATCAAAAACAATGCTTAATATATGTACCTTTGCATTCCAGCCAGTCTTGCCAGGTCACTGAAGTGAGAAATCGTGAGTTTGGTTCTCAAAAATCGTCATTTGAATGTAAAAATCGTCAACATACACAAAATTAAAATAAACAGAATCAGAAAGCTCTTTTGGTTTCTTTTCTGATTGATATACATACATTTGTACATTTTTATATTGGGCTATTGGTAAAAAAAATGGGATTTTTTTTTTTGTAGTCAAAAGATTGGTACAATACAGCACATACACATTCGGTTTTTTATTTGCAAAACTCTTTTTTCAATACTTTTATTAGGGTCACTGGGGACCCCATGCGACTAATTGTGTGATTTTCTTTATGCGCCTAATAATGATTTTAGTTTTTATTTAGCTACAATTTCTTTTTTCCTTTTTTCTGTTTATGTGTATTTAATCGGTTTTTTATTTGTACATTTTTTTGCTTATTTTTCTTTTCTCATAAAATGAGCAAATGGCGGAAGAGATGCACGTAAATACCCATGCATTCATATGTACGAGTATGTATATGTATATGTTTATGTATTTACTCGTGCACAATGTCTAAATGGACTTGTATTTTATGCAACGTGCCTGTGGCTACGTTCTTTCTTGGCTTGCCTTTTTATCGCATTTATTTTGCGACACGTTTCCACATGCCTGTAAGCCATTAGTGACGTGGAAAAGTGGTCACTGCGATGCCACACTTTAGAAAGGATTTTTAATGCATATTTAACTCGTTCGTTTCTAAAACAGAACTGATGGCACGTTTTATACGTACTATTCTTTTACTTTTATTTATTTATGGTTTTATTTATTTCCTTTTTGGCATTTGATGACGGGGACGGTGTTATTAACTCATGAAAATTTTCTTAAGTACACACCGTTCGCGAGATACTAAATACCTTTTTTTGTATAAGTCGTTAAATATACATACGTACATTAAGCCGTACCACCCTACAGGCAAACAAACAAATTTTGCCTTACACTTCTGAGTGTAAGATATTTTTTCAAGGCAATATAAATTTTTTATCATTATTTTTTTTTTTTTTGGTTTTTACGGCAATACAATTTACTACTGAAATAATGGAAAAACTTCCTCAGGAAAATTTAATGATTTTTGATAAGTTTAATTTACTGTTACTAAGAAACAATAACATTGACCAATACTTAATTTACTGACTTTACTAACTAAGATCTGCTGGATAAGTCAATGGACTGTGACAAAAAAATTGTCTCCTTGAGACAAGAACATTGATATGTACATATAACATACTTTAAGATCGAACAGTAAATACCGAAGATATGACGAAAAATGTAATAATAAATATTTTTCGAAATAGCCTTGCAAAAATACTTTAGACCAGGGCCGTAGAGAAGATATCCGGGACCGGGGGGAATCTGGCTTGCGGGACCCTACCCTCCCCCGTACAATTTATTTTTTCTGGTGTAACATTTAGATGAGAAAAGTAATAATAAGGATATATGTATATTGCTGCGGCATGCCATCCAAAGTAAGAAAGTGGTTAGTTACATAAGAATTTCATTCTAATTGCGGCACTTATGATTTTGACGGCAGTGTATTGCGCCTGAACCTTTCAAAATGGCGAAAAAATTTATCCAAAATCGACTTGAATTGGATGACTCTGTATCACTGCCCGATTGAAAATACGTAGAATCGGAGCTGCTCCTCTTTTCGGAATATTGCTCCTGGTCGTAATTTGTTGAAACTCTACCCCTACAAGGAATACTTGGCGGTGATTTCAAACATAAAATCGTTTTTTTGTGCCGGTTACCAATTTGGAAGTATCCGATTTTTTGGTAGCGGGAACCGATTTCGTAAAAAGCGGAATGGTCCTGCCAATTTTTAAATGTGTAAAAAGGAAAAACGAATTTAACAATTTATTAAACAAATATTCGTATGGTTCATTCGCATTAAATCATTAAAATGTGGTTATTCGCCACCACCACTATTCTTGGATTCTTTGAATCTAAAAGATCTTTCAACGAATCTCTTCATAACATTAGGTCCATTCTTTTGGAACCGAGCTACAAAAGAACAATCGCTTAACGACTTAATGAANTACCAATTTGGAAGTATCCGATTTTTTGGTAGCGGGAACCGATTTCGTAAAAAGCGGAATGGTCCTGCCAATTTTTAAATGTGTAAAAAGGAAAAACGAATTTAACAATTTATTAAACAAATATTCGTATGGTTCATTCGCATTAAATCATTAAAATGTGGTTATTCGCCACCACCACTATTCTTGGATTCTTTGAATCTAAAAGATCTTTCAACGAATCTCTTCATAACATTAATGAATGACTTAATGAAGAAATACACGCAAAGCAAAAACACAAACTCGGCTATTTATCCGAGTTCAGCCAGGTCGATTAAAACATACGCGACCTAAAGAGTAGTGTTGTTAAGTAAAAAAAACTGCTCTATTGTGAATTGTTAATGGGAAGGTGGAGAGGGAAATTTTTGTTGTCATACATACATAATTTATATTTTAAATAAGTATATGTAATTCGCAAATACCTCGCATAATTACTAATTTCTTTTGTTTTTTGTGTCTAAATCACGTTGAACTAATCACATATTTCTTGCCAACTACCAGCAGGGTTGCTTAAGTAGCTAAAAGGAAATTTTACCCGAGTTGAGCGTTCTTTTGTCGCTCGCTTACAAAAAAATGCAGCTATTGATAAACATATGGTTCATGGTATTACTACGAAAAGTGTTGAAAAATTTTGAAATCATATCATATTATAATTTTTGAAGTGAAGCTTCTTTAGCGGTGGTTGGGTGGTTGGGAGTAAATTGGCAAATTCAACATAAATTGCACACGGAAATGATGCAACGGAAATGATTGGGGCTGCAACAAGTGCTTTCTGAGTGTATGCACATGGTATTAATTTAACAAAAACTTGCTAATAAAAGGTTAAAGACTAACATTTAGAACAAGACCAATACAAGAATGAAAGTAAAGGTGAGTACGTACATAGATAAATAAAAGGATAAAGGCAAAGGTAAAAATAAAAACGAAGATGCGTAAAAATAAAGGCAAACAAATGAAGACCAAGGTAAATTTAAACACCTTACTTATAGAAGGGCGAAGGTGAAGGGGAATATGTAGATGAAGAAAATGATAAACATTAAAGTAAAAACAAGGAAAATATAAAAAAAAATATGAGGACGAAGATACCGATAAGTGCAAAGATGAAGATAGAGAAGAAAGATTAAAACAAAGGTAATTATAGATAAAAGCATATAGATAGAGGCACAGGGTCTCAATCTGGGAACTATTTTGGGATTTTAGAGATTTTCGGGATGCTCGGGCCTTATCGATATAATCGAAATTTTTATCGATTTTGTTATCGATATTGTTATTGATTTTGCTATCGCTATTTTCGGAACTTATTTATCGACAGTTTTATCGATTTTTTATCTAAATTTTTTGTCGATTTTGTTATCGATATTTTTATCGATTTTGCTACTAATATTATTATCGATTTTGCTTTCGAATTTGGAATCGATTTTGTTATCGATATTTTTATCGGTTTCAATATCGATATTTTGTTGGATGTTTCTATCGATAGAGTATAAAGATAAAAATGTATATAAAGGAAAACAGAATAACATAAACGTAATAAAAACGAACAGGGGTAGTGGTAGGGATATAGATAGAAAAAAGATAAAAAATTTAACCTTTAGCAAAAGGAGATTTATGTATATATGTATGTGCACACACATTTATGTTATTGGTTATGAGGCAAAATAGATATGTAGCGTAAGTTTCACTTCTCCAGTGTGGCCCAGGCGCTCTTACTTTTTTTTAATTCATATCCACTTCTCACAGTTTAGTGTTCTTAGAAAAGAAAAGAGGTTCGTTTCTAAGAGTTCAACTGAACTAATAAATTGCTCAAGATTAAATAATATTTCACTTGTTTTATGTGTATACAATTATTTAGTACTATATTACATTCTTTCATCATGACAATCTATAATTTGTATGCAAAATATCTTCTAATTTTCTGTGGAGTCTGAGCACGGAGCCCCCTTGAGAACTCCGGGTCCGGGGGAAAAGTCCCCGATGCCCCCCTCCTCGTTGGGCCTGCTTTAAACTCAAGGTATACGGCTTACTTTTTTTCTGGTACTATCTAACGTACTTACAATACACATATAATATGAATGCCTAAAATTTAGTAATGAAATCAACAGGTGGTCCTGATTTGCGTCAAACTAACTTTTTCTCAACTAACACAAATGTAAATGTATATATGTAAATTTCCAAAAAAGCATTCACGTTGGTGATGCGGATTATATTTATGAACACAGATTTCCTTGCTTATCCTAACAACAGCAAAGAATTTCATAAAGCAACACAGCAAAGTAATATTTCATCAGACTATTATCATTATTATTATATGTACTCAACCAATCTGTTCTGCTCAATTTTAAAAGCATTCTCAAAAAACTAATCTCAAAAAACTGTTCTTTACTCAAATTCATACATATATATTTAAATGCATACATATTTACAAACACACTACTTATTTTTGATAACAGCTCCAACTGTCCCCACTATAGCCACACATTACCCCCCAATTTCCCCTTCATCAACTGAACCCATTGTCATTGCGTCTGCGCGGATAACCACCCCCACTGCTCTTGCTGTGTATGAATGAAATGACACCCCTGCTGGGAACACATTTTTCTTTGTGGGAAAACTTTTTTGAAAAACCCACAGATACACACAACCATTTGTGTACCCAATAGACACATACATATGCATACATAGGATTGTATTGAAAAAATGTTTAAATTATCAGCTGCTTCCCAGCAAACATTCGGAGTCATAAATGAGTCTTTAAGGAGTCCTATTTCGGAGCTATTACGCTCATAATGAGCTCATTTAAGAGTCCGATATGAGTGTGTTTCCCTTCCTACGAATGTCGACTTATATGAGCTTAAATTCATACATCAAATGAGCCTCAATATGAGTCATATTGGACTCTTATTGGCCTCATATACGGCTCATTTTGGACTCTTTTAAAACAAGTTTTGGCCTCATATATGACTCTTTTTGAGACCCTTATCCGCCTCATAAATTGCTACATTCGGACTCTTATTTTAGGTTGCTCTTTGAGTCTTATTCAACTCACTATATTTGCAAAGGCATTCCGCAAAAAGTCCTTGCAAATAACATACATACATACTTACATGCATATACACATTCCAACATGCATTCAATAGCAGCAGCTGAAGCTAAATTTTGTTCATTTTTTGTTTTCTAACTATTTTCAATTTCTGTATAAACAAGTTTAGATATAAATTTCAAATCTTTATTGTTTTTATATTGGCACAAAGTGCTGGCTCATAACTTGGCTCATATATGAATCCTAAAAGATTCATATAAGAGTAAAAAATTTTTTCTTTTTGAAACTCATATTTCTTACCTACCTAGGACACCTTTCGGACTCATATAATCTGAACGCTCAGAATATGTTTGCGGGGTTAATACTATGCACGTTAAGGCATAAGGAAATTACTTGTCAACCCAAAGTGAAAAAACAAATATGAATGTGCAATTGTGAGTAGGTATGCAGACTAGGTAACGGCAAAAAATGTTAACAAAGGTCTCGGATGTGTGCATTGAGTTGACTTTTTATCTCTAGTCCGGAAGCGATGTTTCCTACTTTTATATTTGTAAAAAGGTGGAGGAGTGAATTTAGTTAAAAATTACAAATGTATTGAACTTATTGAATTTTGTACCACATATGAAAATTGCAGAAGAAAGCATATACATGCATTAGGGCAGGTCAATTTGTATTGGAGATTTTTTCGACTATACGCGTATAGCACAAAAGTATTCTACGTGTAGTTCTAAGCAAATTTTCCAAAGAAACTATGGAGCTAAAATCAATTTGGAGTTTGCCAAATTGCTAAAATAAGTTTCTTAGCATTTTACTTCAGTGCCGTAAACAACAAGCTATAAGGGGTTTCCGGGTATGAAAAAATCCATGTCTGCACTTATCTTTTCCTAAAAACTTCCACCAGAGGGCGCAACAGTGAAAAATTTAAAATTTTCTTAGATTTTAGACACATGGTTTCTTTGGCAAATTTGCTTAAAAATAAACATATAATCCTCCTATGCTATACGCGCGTAGTCAAAAGAATTGACCGCCCTAACATATCTGCATATATACATAAATGGAATAGAAAACGTGAAAAAAACGAGAAACCAATTTTTATTCCCAATCATAATTCGCTTGACTTGGAATTTTCCATATACTACATATACATATGTATGTACATAGGTTTTGTCTTGTTTTGTTCGGTACACATTTTTTTCTCAGAGTTTATTGCGGGCGCTTTTTTTTGCTAAATTTTCACATTAATTTTTTTTATTAATATTTCATTATTGCTCATCTTCTCCTAAAAAGTAGGTATATTTAATTTTAGAAAAAGTCATAGGCATAATGTAATACCACACGTTTGCAGGAAGAAAGTCTTAAATTACGATTGTTATTTCATTTACATATATTTGTTCTAAAATTCTTGCTGATAATTCATTCAAATATTGCAATAGAAAAATAAACATCATTTTGGCTTTCCAGAAAAAAAATGTGGTTAATAAAAAGCTTTACGAAGATGGATGCTTTTTTGCCTTTTCTAAAGATTAGTTTGAACAAAGTTAGGTTTGGTTAGACTGGCTAGCTTCTGCGTGGCTTCGCAGATACGATTGAGGTACATATATGTCGTTATCTGTAAAACTGCGGCCAAATTACATGGCTACAATGTGTTATACTCTAATTATATTAGCCTTCGACCACCAATAGTGGCCATGAAGTTCGACGTGAGTAGATTGAATAAATACTCCAAGACGTACCTATAAATTGTTCTAGGGAGACGTTAACCAGAGATCTCACACTGAATTTATTGATGCTATATTAGAAGCCTTCTGCCTTTTATGATTGTTTCTTTTTTTTTTAATTCGACTTTTATTGATTTGGAAACACTCCTTTTTATTTGCCTTCGAATAGCAGTGCAATGAGGTTTTAAGAGATTGTTTTGTCTCTAAATTTTGAAAATTATAGGGTTCTAGCATCTTCAAACATTTATTTACTCAATATTAAAACAATTGTAATATTATGAAACATATATTATTAGATTAACCATAATTATTTTTATAAAATTGCTTAAGTACATCTTGTTAAGCATGAAAATGTATTTTTAACAGATTTTTTACCTCTAACTACTTTTACATGCAAAGCGTCGAAGTGAAGTGGTGTATACAAATTGCTTGTGATTTTCCAGACTTTTCTTAGTTGGGGTTGTGGCTTTCAAATAATACCAAAAGGTCCAAGTTCCAAGAATTTCGGCCTTCAAAATCAATTCAAACCCAAAACGGTTGTCCTAATCAAATAAACCAGTGTTCATCCAAAGGTAGATATTCAACCACTACAATAAAGGTGAGTTGAGGTGAGTTACAATGGGGTGAGTTCAGTTGAGTTGATGTGAGTTTACCCCCCTATTCTAATAAATTCACAAAACTCAGCGCCTCACTTTTGAGATTTCTACCGCGCCCGAAAATGTGCCACAAAAATTCGATTTTTGCACACAAATTTAAAAATTTTTTTTGTAGCGGCATATCTGTCGTAACTGCATACTTTGAAACGCAGTAGAAATCACAATAGTGATATGCTGAGCTTTGTGACTTTGCTAGAATAGGGAGGTCAGTTAAGGTTAGGTCAGTTGAGATGAGTTTTATCATTTCTTGTATTCAGTATCAATATTAAAGAGTACATTTAGGCGGCGTTTCTGTCCTCAACCATGTACACGTAAGGTATTTGTATTTGTTTTAAATTTTAATTGATTTTTTAACCGACTTTCTAAAAAGGAAAAGGTCATGAATACGTCGGAATATTTTTTTTTTATGTATGTTACCGCATAACTTTGGACCACGTCCTCGTTTTTTGAAGTCGGTTAATAACAAATCAATTGTAATTTTTTTATTTGTTTCAAAGCCTGTTCTTTTGTAAAAAATAGGCTACTAAAAATCAATATCGATGAATAAATAAACAAGTGGTGAATGGTCAAATAATGTTACTCATACGCCATATCGCACATGGCACTACTCCTACATACATACTCCTTCGTGGCGTATGAGTAACTATTTCCCATGTTAAAGTTTGAATCTTTTTTCATTCGCAATGCAAACTTTAAATTAAAATATCTTGTGGAAAATTACCTCATCTAGAAAATCGGTATAAGTACAGGTCCGTAATCTACGATTCAAAATTAAGTTTACGTATTTCTCTGCTTTTTTTGCGTAATTTTAGCGTTCCTACAGTTAAATAAGTAAGAATACATTTTCTCATATATCTTACTAATATTATAAATGTGAAAGTTTGTATGTTTGGGAAATCATCACGCGGAAACGACTGAACGGATTTGCATGAAATTTTGTACGCAGATAGCCTATGGGCCAGATTGGTTAATAGGCTATTTTTTAAGAGTTGCCACCTGTTAAAAAAGTTTAATTTATTTAATATGCGGGAACGACTGAATGGATTTGCATGAATATTTGCACACAGATAGCTTATGACCTACAGTGGAAAATAGAATAATATTTGGAAGAGTTGCCACCTGTTAAAAAAGTTTAATGAAATTAATACGCGGAAACGACTGAACAGATTTGCATGAAATTTTGCCCACAGATAGCTTATGACCTATTGTGGAAAATAGGCTAATCTTTTGGTAGAGTTGCCATCTGTTAAAAAGTTTAATTAAATTAATACGCGGAAACGACTGAATGGATTTGCATGAAATTTTGCACACAGATAGCCTATGACATAGGTTGGAAAGTAGG
>NW_016160145.1:10168-27109 GCF_001687245.7 Rhagoletis zephyria | reverse complement strand
CATATCTCTTCAAATGTTTGGGGTAAAGCACTCAAGCTTGGTATGGAAATACATATGTATGCATGTATGTATATGATACTAATACCATACTTATGGAGAAAAATGATAGTTATTGGAAAAGGTGGTGTGGCAACTACCATGCAAATTGATTTTTCTATGCTGCATATCTCTGGAGGTGTTTATTGCAGAGGACTGGAACTTGGCACCGAGATGTGTATACAAAATTAATTCCATACTCAAAGAGAAGAATTTGCGTTATTCGAAAAGGGGACATGGTTCCTGCCGTACAAATCTTACTTACTCTTACTGCTTATCTCTAGAGGCGTTCATGGTAGAGTACTGGGACTTGGTACTGGGGTATGTAAAATCAATTCTAAATTCATGGAGGAAGATTAGTTTTATAAGAAAAAGGGGTGTGCCACTTCCTGTACAAATTTACTTTTTCTTGCCACATATCCTTGGAAGTGTTTGTGGAAGACAGAATAAATTTCATTAAATGGAAAAGGGAGAGCCGGGTTCGGCCTTATAATCTAAAGCTCTCTTGAGGCATTTGCTACAGTAATGAGAAGTGGTATTTTATGAAGGCCAGGTTATAAAAATTTTAGTTGGAAATATTCGAACTCGCCGTGGCACCTCCAAGAAGGTTACACGTTCACGCGTCTTATACCTGGAAACATTTTAAGGTAAACTTAGAGGGATTGATGTAATTCGTATGTCTAGTGCGCAGTTTTCAGTTCATAGTTTTAAACGGCCTAAATACCTTAACTCGCTTAAAAAATAATGAGCTATAACGAAATGGGCACAGAAATAAAATCTAACATCATTAAATTATTTTTCCTATTTGTATAAAAGCGCGGGGTGAAACCCGCGGGTATAAGCTAGTACTATATAAGTATTTACTCGTACGAATTCTTCTTCTTCTCTGCTTTCCATCAAATCACTTGCTACATTGTAAACTTTGAAAACATGTGTAATTAAAATGCAAATATATTTCATGCCTAGAGTGATTTCATTTAAAATTCATTGAACTCAATCAACTACTGATAACCACATGTAGACAAGCATACCCTGTGGGAAATGTCTCTAGTTCTGAACTGGTGAGCTTCTAGTACATTTATACCCAGTACGGATTCGTGATAAATCTCTTTTGCATGCAAACAATTGGCGAATTTAACATGTCGCGGCATCCCTTCTTCGATAGTTCCGAACCAGTTCTAAATTCGTTACCTTAGATATAGATTTCTAGATTTTGTAATGAAAAACTTGAAATTAAATAGTTTTTTAAATGTACCACATTTCGCTGATTTTGAACTGGTGGGGATCTTGTTACTATCGGACTGGTTCGTTTTTGGCGATAAAAATCTAGTACGGAACTAGAAATTTGATTCTACTGATTCGCGATTTCCCTGCAAGATATGTACTCGTATATGAACATACATACGAACTAATAACTGCATGTCCATATATGTGTGTGTAAATGAATCGCACGACAATTTCAAAATGTATGAGAATATTATGACATTTACGAGTAGAAATACTCCTCGCGGCCATTCCACTCTGACAGCTTATGGTGTGGTAACGGCTGTCAATTTGTGACAGTTGAACATGATTATCAACAAAATTACTTATGTAGATATGTCTAGTCACTTAAGGCGGTCTAACCGAAGAGATAAGAACTTTTTCGATTGTCGACGCTTTCTAAGTTTTCTACACAAATTACATACATACATACATATATGAGTGTGTGGCAGACATGGGGGTATATGCTACATGCGGGCTGAAAAGTGCTTACTAATGCAAGTTGTTTATCTCTACTTATCAGTGTTTGCAATATTTGCGGTTATTTGGTGACATTTTACTGTCAACTGTGAACTTTAAAGATGATGGTTGGCAAATAATTTTTGTGTAAGTACATACATACATATGTATATACATACCTACGTACATATGTGCATATATTGATTTTCTCTTTAATGTGCGTTCAAATTGTATATTTTTACTGTTTAAACACACCTCGTTTATTGCTTCTTGCCATATGCTCTATGGCTCTAAATTCTATGCATTTTTAATGGCGTTTACTTTCGATGAGTTATTTACTTGTTTAATATTTAATAGAGTGGAAGAAGTAATAATCCTCAAGTTTTGCGAAAGTGTCAGCCATTGCCTTGTCACCCACAATGTAACCCTGCTGTGCATATATGATTTTTAAAGAGTTTTGATATGTATTCGTACCTCATTAGTACGTCAGTGCTTGGGCAGGAGGCTCTTTCTCCCAGTGAGCTGAACTCATCGTCCAAAATTATTAAAGCAGTGAAATTTGTGGCAAATGACTGTAATGCTGTTTCAGAGCCTCCTGCCCAAGCAGCCTCCGGAAAGGCAAAAAGGAACCCCAGTGATGGAAACCTGAGATTTCAGCATTGACCGGCAACCAAGCGAACAGGTGTTTGGCAACGCTACAAAGATACACAAAAATTCTTAGAGAAGATAATGAGAGCGAAACGCGAATCTCGGCAAAACTTCTTTCGTTTGCTTCTCTCTTCCCTCTGTTTTGTCTAACTAACATACCATAAAAGTGGACAAAGGCGAAGGTTGTTTTCTTACCAAAAGGAGGTAGGGCCGCTCATATGAAACCGTAGGATTTCTGGCCTATAAGCCTTACTTAATTCTTTCTCAATATTCTACCGAGGCTCATTCATGAATATATTCGACGGAATATTTAAATTACAATCACTTCTCGAATCAGCATGCATCTTCCAATGGAAAATCCGTTATCACGAAATCGTATTGACGATTTAAAAAGGATTGGCCATAAAGGAATTCGAGGGTGCTTTCAACAATGTCTATCCGAAGTCTGGTGTTAACTCCCTCCTTAGGGTGCATGTGCAAGGGGGACTGTTGGATTTTGTCGCGCTCCTTCTCGAAAAGAGATCTATTCTATCAGAACTTTAGGGGCGTCTGCATTACAAAGTATGTGACCAGAGGCACTCCACAAGGAGGCGTTGTCTCCGCTCTGCTCTGTAATCTAAGCGTTAACGCCCTGCTTCTAAGCGTAAAGGCCATCGGTTGTCAAGTCATAGCGGGTAAATATCTGCAGGTCCTGAGTTAATTACTGCAAAATTCACTCAGTCTTGTAACTATATGGTCCAAGGAATGTGGACTGAGCGTCAATCCTACCAAGATCGAAATGGTACATTTTAAGAGGAAGTATAAAGCTCCTCTATTCAAACCTCCCACCCTAAATGGGGTGGCTCTTATCCTCTTAACCAATGTTAAATACCTTAGAGTTATTCTAGACACAAGAAACTTGACTGGAAGCGAAACATTGAAGACCACTCCAGGAAGTTCAATACCGCCCTGTATGCCTGTAAGACAGTTATAGGCAAAAAATGGGGAATAGAACCATATATATGTCGTACACTGGATGTACACAGCTGTGGTAAGACCCATCCATTTCTACGGGGTCACCGTATGGTGGCCTGCGCTAAACAACACTTTGTCCAGAGCCAAGATGGAACGGGTGCAGAGGACGGCTGACATGCTCGTCACGAAGGCACTGCCCACTACACCCACCAAATCTCTAAAAATAATGATACATCTTCCATCAGTGGAACTCTACGGAAACTGTCGGGCCGATTGTAGTACGGCCAATATAAATACGAACCAGCCATGAAGATACCTCAGATTCAGTCATGCAAAAATACTTGCAACTGTACCGGATAATCTTCGACAGTTACATTATACCACTCCCCTACTCTGTTTAGACAACAAATTCTTCAGAAGAGTTCCAGAGAAGGGGCCAGAAGCTTAAACCCAGGGTCGACGCCTATATACACAAATGGTTCCAAGCTCAACAAAGGAGTGGGTAGCGGGATATCCTCTGGGGAACTCGTGCTAAACCTCAGTTTTCGCGTACCGGACCATTAAAGCGTTTTTCAAGCATAGCTAAACACCAAGATGGTGGTCGCTCGGAGGCTCATAACCTCGGCCCCTCCAGGACTGTCCATCGCCATTTACTCTGAGAGCCAAGCTGCAATCAAATCTCTTAAATCTAATGGAACAACGGCCAAAGTAGCAATAGAACGCAAGAAGACTCTCAACCTTCTGCCATCAAAATTCTCCTTGACTGTTGAATGGGTCCCTGGTCACGGAGACATTCCTGGCACCTGCTTAGCCGATGAGCAGGCAAGGAGGCAATTCTGCACGAAATGCGGGCGCGACCGAACGGGGGGGAATGCGCAAGCGAGAGAGAAGCTAAATTTTGACACTTAAATTCTATATACTACATGCAGATATATTATACTACTCCTCGGTTCTTTTTGATATTGAGTTTTCCCCGTTAGGAGGGAAGGTAAAGTGTAAAAACTTTGACTCGAGTTCCAATTCAATCTTCGGCGTTGGCTCTAAACTAAATATATAATAAAATCAGCAGCAACATCTATTCGGAATAACTAAATACATACTTTTACGCATAAGCCGGCGTCTAACCGGTCACTGTGGTTTCTAACAAGCTGAATTTTTATAGATAAAAAGACTGAATACAGCGTACACTTTAGTACAACAATACCTCGGCCCCGACAGGAATCCAACGCAGTCTGGGTTCCCGGGCAAAAGAATATTCCATGAAATAACATTACGAACGAGCTGGCAAGCAAAGAGACTAATCTTTAGTCAAACAATCCTGCCCAAAGTGCCAGCAAGCCCACTATCTCCAAAAGAACCATGACTCAGATCTGTTTCCATTAAACAAAAAAACCTCAGGTGGGCTGGATTTATCTATGGACACTGTTCAGTGGGAATATATGGAGAGCGTGAAGGCTTGCCTTTTGCGGCTTCTGCCGCAGTTGCAGGAACGAGAAGATGGTAAAGAGCATCTAGAGCTAAGTTTGCCATTACCCTAAAACAGCGGATTAAGTATCTTTGACTTTTTACAGCCATCTCGACTGTGAATGGAAAAAATGTCAATCCTTTACACGGGACTGTAGATGAGGGACACTTCAAGTCACGCTAGTTATATCATAATTGGCATTGTGGCAGTCAACCTAACTTAGCCTAATTTATGGCTCATCCCTGCCGTAGAACAAAATATCAATATTTTCTTTATTCAATAATAATAGTGAAGGCACTCGCATTGACAAAGTAAATAGCTATGCAGCAAAAGCTTTCCAATTTTCATGTGTTGTATGCCTTTTGTTGAAAGTTTGTATCTATCAGGCGATAATACATACATTAAAAGCATTGATGTATGATATCGCATCAAAAAAGTTCTTCCAAAGATCGAGTCTTGGAATAAAGTACAAAATAGATTTTTAGAAAAATAAATAAAGTCAAAGGACACACCTTCAGAAGAACGACTGTCCTTTAAAATAAACTGTCTTAGAAGCCTTGTTTCCACTATGTGAGTCTTTTGATCAGGGTTACTCCTAGAAGCTTTGCCTTTTGCGTTAACTCAAGCTTCGTCCTCTAAATCAGTGCTCGTCAAAGTGGTGGTCCGCGGACCGGTGCCGGTCCGTAAAGGGCGTCGCGAAATGGACAACGATCTTTTGATGTTTTATATTACTGTTTAATGAGGCTATATACAACTTGTATAATAAAAACAACTTAAATTTGTTAAACATTCATAAAAAATCGCTAATATCTGCTATCATTAAATGGTAATAGGTCATATATAGACACCCGGCTAATAAAGAAATTCATTTAAACAAATTTTAATACATATATGAGATGATCGTAAACGAAAAATAATCAATAAAAAAAGGTACCGGTCCCCGACGTAATAGAAAAACTGCAGCCGGTCCGTCACACTCAAAAGTTTGACGAGCACTGCTCTAAATATTGGTTTTGTTCAAAGTGACTTTTCTTTTCTTTTGGTAAAGAAGACAATGCTAGATTTTAATAGGCTTATTGGCATGCTTTTTTCTGAAAAGCTTTCTTCACAGCTACATTTAAGATTGTCTGCAATCTGGAACAGAGGATGTCAGCATAACCACACGAGCGATGAATCTATATAGAAGTCTGTCAACCAATGTATGGTTTTAACTCATGCATAGCTCCGAAGGCTGTAAGCTGCTTTTTGGGGTTCAAGCATCTTATAATAAGCTTCTTTCGTAGTTGAAAAGTGCACTTAATTTTTCATGAAAAACACATGCCTATGCGTTTTGTACCTTTATAATTAGTCGTGAGTACCAGCTAAACTTATCATTCGTTCGAATATACTCCAGTCTATAATGTGACAGCACTTTGTGGTGGCTGCCTGCAGCTTGAAATAGAAATATAACCCAATTAGTTTTGTTCAACTTGTAGCCGGACTCCAGCGATCGCTATCGCTAATCTCCAAAAGAATAGCTGGCGTGCCTAATAATATGCAACATCTAGTTACATGCCCTTCATACTGCCAGCTTTGCCTACAAGTTTCTATCAAGTTCTAAAGGGTAGTGTGAAAAAACTAATGGAAACTTTTGTGTACGTGTGATGCTTCATCTCCTTCTAACATATACGTTTAGGCCTATTGCTTGACTGCTTACTCCCATTGAGTTCGGCATTCAAATTTTAATCATCAGTGATGTAAATCTTCGACAATTATGAGTGATCGACCTTGATAGAAATATAAGTCAGCAATGTGCAATCAAATTTGATGTAATAACCCATCAATCATGACACATCAAATCTGACATGTTTTCATATCATTGTTGATTACTCACAGTTGATGTAAAAACTCATCATCTCGTCTGATCTCTCACGCATTATATAGAAATCTATCATTTATGACACATTTAATGATTTTTCTTTCATTTTTATAAAATCATATGAACTAATTATATAATTATTAATCAGCAAAAAATTAGAAGCTGAATATATTACACTAAGTACAACAAAGTAAATGTTGCCAAAAATTAAGCAAAATAAGGCGTTTCTATTATTTTTCCCACCGGCGTGCATATGTTCATACTTAAATCTATAATCTTAATATTATACATTTCCAGCCGATGTGTTTTTAGATTTTTTGCCGAAAGAGATTTCCACTCTGTCATCACGCTTCATCGGGTTGAACAGGTATCGCACGGTTGACCAAAGCTTGCTCACACCAGAGCAGAAGTTACAGGTCTTCAGATGCTCTTCCCACTTTTTTCGCTTATGTACGTTCATAAGTTGCCGATCCTCCGTGTTGGGATCCCTGATCCGGGATCGGCCTGCAAACGGCTTCATTCGTGTTCCTTAGGTGTTATTCAAATTGTTGCATAAAATGCGTTTTTTTGGCATATCCAACAATGTACATTTTATACACTTTTTCCATATATTTTGCATATTCAACTTGAATAAAAATCCGAGCAAAATAACATACATATATGTACATATTTACATTATATATATATAAGCTTATGTATGAGTGTACATATACTCATCTAAGTGGCACAATGATAATAAATGTAAATAAATAATTTATTGTAAGTTTGTTTCATATTTACATATGTGCGTGTGCATTTCGCTCTACACTTGCATGGCGGGTAGTTTGTCTGTTCTATAATTGATAGTAAATTTAATTTATGCGGTGTGCATTATTTATTTGCGAGGACGAATGCGATTATTTTCATTATTTGAACTGCAACACACACACACATACACCAATAACACATATGTATTTATGTACGTATCTGCATATGCATGCAAATTTACGAGTAATCAGGAAAATTATTTTAGTTTTTACCGTAATGGTAAGGGTAATGGTAATTACAATTGCCTTTTATTAAATACCTTTTCCTATCCCATTACTACATACTATCATTACAATTTTCATTACCATCACCAATACCAATTGATAGTATTACGATTGTCATTACCATTACCATTACGATCACCATTACCATTACGGTCACCATTACCATTAACAATACAATTACCATTACAATTTCCATATATATTGCTATAACCAATACCAATTACCATACCATTACCATTTACAATTACAATTATCATAGTCATTACCATTACTATAACCGTTACTATTACCAGTTCCATTACTATTACAATTATCATTGTTGCCACTTTCTTATCATCATTCTGTTAAAAAATATAGAGCCACTGACATTAGAGCCAGAACGTAGTTCACTATGTTAGTCATGTAAAATCCAAGCAACATACACGTGAAACACAAAAGTGTGGAAAGCAGCCAAATGCCATTGTCCTGCTCAAATGAGCTTTTTGTAAGAGCAAAGATAAAGTTCACGTTCTTTTTGTTGTATATGAGTATAAGTGTATATTTATAACTTAAAATGACTCGGTTCTGCTAGTAAAATATATTTTGAATTATACGGCACCACTGCGTATGAGTGACGCCTGTTTGCATACATTCGCGGTGCCTTGCATTATTGTTTTACGTATACGACCGCGAGCAGCCGCAAATTTCGCAAACAATATTCAAAAACTTTATTTTTAATGACGCGTTTTTTTTTGTAGTTTTCTTAAATATTATAATTATTATTGTTTTTTTGCCTTCCGCTAGCGAAACTAAAACCTACGATTGTCATCGTAATAATGGCCTCAATTAAGATGACCGCATGTACATACTATAATTTTGGCAAACCACAAATTTTGGACCAACTACGCATTGTACACAGTTGTAAAGATCATTTATGCCAGACTCATAATATACTACGCTGAAATTGTGCCACTTGCTGTGACCTACCAACCAACCGCTGTCAAACTTTAGCGCATTTATAGTCTGACCAGCTTTGGTTGAAGAACTTTTGAACTTTAGTTATGGGAAGTCATTATTAAACCAACGCCACCGCCAACCATTGGCACTGGATACTGAAAGTACAACCATTACAAGAACAGCAGCAGCGGCAACAAAAGAGCAGCTAGCATTATGCATGCATGTAAAATTCATTTATTATCCCTCCAGTGGGTAATAAAATGCGTAAAGTTTTAAGAGGGACACATGCAGCGGTGAAATTCGTTTGTTAGCCCTGCTGGCAGTGTTGTGATATGGTGTATTGCAAATAATTTCCCGTTACTTTGCGAGGTTAAAAGTGATGCGAATAGCAATTATGTGGTACGTAAGTATGTACATGCATATCTACATATTTATGTACATAGGTATGTAGTACCGGAGAAACCAAAAATTTAAATAATTAAGGGAACACAAGATTTTTTTAATAACAAAATGTGAATAGCAAAAAATGTTGAGAACATTTTTCCCCCCAAACCAAAACAGTGATGGGCATACTTAAGTACTTTTATATTTACAGTACCTGTTTGGATAGTGTGTAAGCTTTATAACGACATGACAACGATGATGACATGGATGCACACCGAATGGGCGCCCATAAACAAAATGGGAGGACCAAGTGAAGGAGGTCCTGTTTAACTCGTAAGATAAAGCCTTCTTTAAAACCATTTTGATTGATGTTCATACTGTATTAATTCAATTAACTTATTAACAATTTCAATTTGGTTTTTTAAACAGGTGGCAACCCTCTTCAAACGCCTCAAAATTATTCTTAATGGTTAACAAAAAATGTCTTAACACTCTTTCCTTTGACACCCATATTTTATTATTTCATATAGGTAGTGTATGATTTAATTAAATGCGACTCTTTAAACAGGTGGCAGCGCTTTTAAATTATTTACGGCGGCTCTTGGAGTTTCCGAGAGAAAGATTTTGGGGAAGAGGAAGAGGGATATATCGTCAAAGCTTCTCTGCTCCGAGACGGACTGTTTGAAACCCAATTGTTAATATTTCGTATAATATTTAATAATAATAGATTGGCGCTTACACATATGTTAGTTTTTAGCCGAGCTTCTCCTCTGATTTTTGGCGTGCACCTTGATGTTGTCACACAAAGCGGAGGGACCTACAGCTTTACGCCGACTCCGAACGGCGATTGTATTTTTATGAGAAGCTGTTTTTCATGGCAGAAATACACTCGTAGGTTTGCCATTGCCTACCGAGGGACGACCGCTGTTAAGAAAAAACCTTTTTCTATATTTTTTGCGATGTTGCTTTGATTAGGGCTTGAACCCAGGTGCTGATGAGTGAAAGCGCGCTCTGCTTACCACTACACCACAGCGGCCGACATCGTATAACTTGTGTATGATTCGGCGATGGGCACTGCCTTGCCCGCAGGCAAAGCTCTTTTAAGCTTTGTATATATTTTGTATAGGCGTTTGCAGAAAAAATGCTATCTCTGCCGATCGCTGGTATACTATGTAAATTTGACTTTTGAAAGATGTGGCAAAATGTAGTTACAAACCTTCTCCTCGCCGAGGCGAACCCGAATATGCGCCTTTCCATAACCGGATATACGGTCTCGATGTCTAAAGAGTTCCAACCACGGATGCCAACGCTATTAAGGCTAATTTCCCAAATTCCTTAAAAAATTTCCCTTTTTTCGATGATATTCCCCCAAAATAAATTTTGCTATTTAAGGAACTTCAATCTCATTTTTATTAAAAAGCAACAACTACCACTAATTATAATGAGATAACATGGGCAATCTTGTTTTAATAACAGCCAGCGGCAAAACTATGAATACCCTAACGTGTGAATATTTTATTTACTTATACTTTCTATACCCAATTTTTCTTATTTTTTTATAAAAAAAAATATAGTTCATTCAACAGCGAAAATCACAAGAATAATTTTTTAATTTCATATACAACTCTGGAAAATGCAAAAAAAGACTAAAAAGTTTTCATCAAAAATTTCAATTTTTCAATTCGAATTCTTAGAAAAATTTTGGATACGCAGTTTGGTAGTGCATTAGCATAATAAAGTACAAGTTTCAAGTCGCTTAAAATTACCGTTGATTTTTGAGATTTCTTTTCTTTTTTTTTTTTGTCGATGGTGTTGCGCGTTTTCTTCCATATAACGTATGAACAAAATCTTTCTTTATATTGAAGAAAATGCCTGCAATGTCTACAAACGTCTAAAAGGCGCACTGAATTCAAGAGACGTTTTATTTGTAAATTAATTTTTTGTAAGTCTATTTTTGATAGCAGTTTTTTTATTAATTTTGGAAAAATTCGCTATGTATAGATAAATACTTACTTTTATTAGTCTGCTCAAAACTTTTTCAGACGTTATCTTCGTGCCGAAAACGAAGTGAGAAATGATAGTGCAAAAGGGATGTTGCGAATCTGAAATCTTTTTACGAATACTAAAACTAATGCGAAAGCTCCGTGGTTGTGAATGCAATGCAAATATTCGCAATAACCGTGCTGTCAAATATAAACGTCAAATATAAACGTCAAATGAAAAGTGTCGCTATGCACTCGGTTATAAATCCATAACACCGTATTGAGATATTGTTATTACAAGTTATAATTTTATTCTCAAAAGGAACGTCCTAATAAAAATCGTTTTAATAATTCCCCAAAATTTAAAGCTACTCCCCGAATCGCCTGAGAAATTCAAGTTCCACCAAAATCGGTGAACTCTCCCGCGGTTGGCCTTACCTGTTCCAACAAACCCACATCCGTATGTACAGAGATAAGTATTCAACTGAAACTTCAATCGCCAAATTGTGAAATATGAGCTATGACTAATATTTGACGTAGCTGAGTCGACTGATTACCACTTACGTACATATGTATGTATGTAGTACCAACGTGGGAATTAATTAAACAACTGTTTACAACTGACACTGCCAGTAGCAATTTGTCCAAAACGAAAAAGAAAAAAGTACGTCGCCACAAAGTAAAAACAGAGAAATGCCTTTCCAACGATGTAATGAATAAAAGAATTCAATTAAGTGTGTGTATTCATGTAACTTCTTTATTTGTTGCAATACTTTATTTTTTATTTTTTATATATACATATTTTTTATTTTAAAGTAAAAATTAAATAATTTTTTTTTTTGTAATTTTCTTTTTTTTTATTTATTTTTTTTTTGTTAATTTTTTTCAAATGTAAATTTGCATAAAAAATTTAGCCGCTTACAAACCGGGAAAACTGTGCGCCCTCTGGCGATGTCCACCACCATGCCTCATGCCGAACTGATGAATACCGCTGCCAAAAGGTCCCATCGCTGGACCAAAACCATGTCCAAATCCACCTCTACGACCAGCCCATCCGCCAAATGGATGTGCGCCACCAAAATGGCCATGGCCATGGCCATGGTGATCATGATGGTGATGATGATGTGGTGGGTGTGGGTGTGGGTGTGGGTGTGAATGTGGATGAGGTCCCACACCATGCGACATCATACCTGGAAATGCACCGAAACCGGGAAATCCCTTCATATGCCTACCTGATGGGAATCCATTCATCGCTGCCCGTTTTCCATGTGCGCCATGATGGCCCATACGACCAAAGTGATGATAGGGATGTGAACGCTCTCTGCAGCCGCCATCCTTGGAACGTCTTTGTCTGTCAACAGCCGGGCATCCACCAATTGCTGCGTCCTCACCCTCACTATCACTGGAACTGGTTGCACTATTACCTGTACCTGCTGACACGCGCGAAATGGCTTCATTAAGTCGACGTTGTGCGTCTGCAGCCCGTTCTAGAGCCTTGTACAAAGCTCGCTGTCCAGCTGCACTAGGTCTAACTGTATCATTGCCTCCATTGTTTACCATTTTGCACGCACACAAACACTCGTATATGTTGGAATTTCACAACGAATCGTGCACTTATATTGCTTGCTTGGATTTCAATTGTGGATATCTTTTCACACTCGTGTGCTCTCTTTATTTGAAAGCTTCGATGATTTGCTCTTTGGCTTGGCTCACTTCACTTTGCTTGACTAGCTTTTATACTCGTATTTCAATGCTAGTATTTTATTTGCTTTTCCAAACTTTGAAAATTTCAAAATTTATTTTTTTATTTTCACTGCTTTCTTTTTCACTTGATCGTTGTGAAATAAATAAATGCAATGAACAGATCTTCACCGCCTAATTTTCCACTGTTGCTTTGTGTTGTCACAATAGACGCCACTCGTACACTGATATCGCTTGCTAGAGTGGGGAGTCTTTTATACTGAAGCTTTTGAAGTAAAAAAACATAAAAATGTACTGCTTAGTCATTCTCCTATCTACTCATTCACATTTTTTAGAGATTAATTACGAATTTTTGTTGATCGGTATTCCCTGCTGGAAATTCTACGACTTCGGAATTTTTGAATTTCATCACCGCTCTTACCATGGTTGGTCGGTATATAAGACAGATCTCACTTATGTATGTGGACCGAATACGTCCATAGTGCTATTAGGTTAATCTACGGACTATGCAACCGTAATGTTATGTGCCGGGACCAATTTTCAAAATCAATCCTGTCCCTTTGTCAAAAATCTGTAATATTTTCGCTCCTATGCCATTACCCTTTGTCATAACCTCCCTCATAGCGGCCTAGGCTGCAACTCTGCTGTCGACTCTATCGACAAAGCTATCTGTTGCTCGTAACGGGATTGGAACTTCCTCCATAATCACCTATTTTCTCCTTATTAAACTGATCTACCCTTTCATTATTCTTTATACCTTGGTATGACCAAGTGTATTCCCGCCATGAAAAATCTTCTCATAAAACCATGAAAACTGCCATGGAAAAATTCACTCTGATGGGAATGTTCTATAACTAAATGATACATATCAATCGATTTCTTTTTTCGCTGAGACTCAAAATTGAAAATAAATTTTTATGCAAAATTGAAAGATATAGCATTTTGTTTTAATATTATAAATCCGAAATAACAATTATTTTTGAATCTTATATTATATGTCTTAGATAACAGTTATTGAGGACTTTTATTTATGAAATTCATCAATATAAATCAGTTACCGACTCTTTTTTTTTATTTCATTCGTATAAAAGTAATTAACATTTTTGGCAGTTAAAAAGGTGCTGGGAAACAAAAGTTTACTACAACTTATACAAATGACTTTTTTAAATATGATTAAAAAAAAGGTCATTGACTGATTTTTATTTATGACTTTTATAAATAAAAGTCTTCGATAAATTTTATCTAAGAAATATAATTTAAAAATCAAAAATAACTGTTATTAGCACATTATTTAGATAAAAATCTTAATTAATTGTTATTTTGGATTTATAAAAAAAGGTAGAAATAACGGTTATTTAAGGAGCCCCCCCCCCCCCCTAACTTTCAAATTTTCCTTATATATATATAAAATAGTACCCTGAAATGCCAACTTAATAGGGTCGAGCCCCCCCCTAAATTTCATCCTGGCTAAGCCGATGCACAGTAGGTTTGAGTTTCACTCACACGTTGCTTACCTTTTGCCAACCGCTTACGCCTCATTAACTTCCTCTTCAGAGATGAAACTAAGCCAGAACTTAAACCAAAGTCCTTTTCTTCCAGGCTCGTCCGCTCATTTTAATGCTGTGGGTACCAGCTGGTACTATGCCTTACAAAACGCATGACAACATGGAAATTATAAGAAACACTTTGCCGCTTGATTCCTGCTTCTTTGATTTCATTAACCGGCGGTATCGTCCGATGGGACTGCCCCAGACTATTTTCTCAACTCAATCAAAGGGGCTGGTTTATGTAAATAAACCGCAAATTCTCTAAGTTCTCAAGAATAAAATTCGCCAAGCAATAGACCATCTAACGCCGAAAATCATAACGAACGTCACTAAAAGAGCCAAAATTTGATTTAACTCTGTTGGCGGCTAACTACTAATTAGTCATCGTTCACTCACTTTTTCCTGCTGAGGTGTGTAATGGCTGTTTATTTTTTGAAGTTGGTACTTATACATAAACTAATTACGCGTACTTAAATGCATGAAGGTGTTGGTTGTGAAAAATTGCCAAACTGCGAATAGAAAATTGCGCGTAATTTCACAGTCCATACTAAACATCGTTCGAGTGGTTGCTCTATTTTATGATTGTTCTAGCGATAATGTCATGAAAATCAACATTTTTTACTCTAAGTCAGTCATCTTAATAATGGGCCTGCCATTTGGGCTATAATTCAAAACGTATAGCTTACTTTTTTCCGAGAGCACATGCGTCACTAGTCTATGCATAAAAAAAATATACCGATTGTTGTGACTGAAAAGGGGATCCACCGAATTTCCCCTGAAACGTCTATATAAAACAGTGATGGGTACCGCCTTGCCCGCGGGCAAAGCTCTTTTAAACTTTTGTATAGGCGCGTATAGAGTAAAAGCTCTCTCTGCGCATCACTGATATAAAATGATATTGCACAAAATGTAGCACAGAGCTTTTTAAGCTTATATACACACATTTAATATCAACGATAATCAAAACATATAAACTCGAACAGAGCTTCTTAAAGCTTCATATAACGTTTTATATGGGCATGCGCAGGGTAAAAGTTCGCCCTAGTCGGGGAAAATGCTCCGTGACTTCATTAGGATTCATAATATAAATTTTTTATCACAAACGTTGGCAAAAGAGACTATGTATACGAGTTTTATTGGAACAGTATAAAAGCTCTCTCTGCCAACACTGATGAATAACTGATTAGTCGACTCGTAATCTCTACCCTGCAGGAAATGTATCTATAAGCTCACTTCAAGTTGATTAGGAAGGAGCTAAAAGTCACTTATTATCTGTATATTTTCTTCGACGAAAGCTAACTATATTTGTATGGCGATGGGTGGTTTACCTCTGCATTAGATGTAGTCAAGGGTGGCTACCTCTGCATTTGATGTAACTAACTTGTAACTAACTACTTTTGGACACAAAATATCAATAGGAAAAACAAAATATTTTTTTTTATTTTTTTATTTTTTTTACTTTATTTTATTACATTTCATATTTGTTACCATATTCTGCTGTAGGTGGTTCCATATTCGAACTTCGTCAGACATAACTTCAAAATGATAATATGAAATTTCGATCTTCCATTTATTTGTCCTCAATTCGAAAAAGTATTTGCGAAGTGCAAGATATTTAAAGAGAAACGCGTTTAAAGAAAACAATCTCGAGCTTTACTCCTGCATTACTTGTCCACTTGTTTCAAGTTAGCTTTTTGTAGCTAACTACAGGTTATATATTATATAGAAATGCCGCAAAAAAGCTAATTACAATTAGGTTATTTTTTATCAATTGATAATTTTTTTCTGCAGTTATTCTGTAGTTATTCGAGTTTTCAAGCAAATGTTACAAAGTTTTGAAGTTTATGGATCAGCGACAGAGTTTTACTCTGGAGTGGAGTTGAACAATTTAAAAGCAGTTGTGTTTTAAAATGTAATTTAAAATTGTCGTTAACAACTACAAATCCACTTTTATTAACCCATATGCAAGGTTTGGTTTTAAAATAGTGTGGTCATATTTATTGTATGTAATTTATGTAATTTTGTTTCTATTTTCTACTTTGTTAAAAAAGTGTAACAAACAAAAAATTGCCGTTTTTTGGCCGAAATGACAATTTTTTCAGGGTAAAATTACGATTTTTCAGCGAAAGCTGTCGGCAACGCTGATCGTAAGTCCAACTCCAGTTACGCTGACCACAGTATTTTACTGAAAAGGTGTTCTCTTCTTCTTCTTTTTTGGCGCTGTAACCGCCTAAGCGGTTTTGGCTGAGTTCAGCAAAGCACGCCAGTCATTTCTCCTCTGTGCCAACTGACGCCAATTGGAAACGCCAAGTGAAGCCAAGTCCTTCTCCACCTGATCTTTCCATCGCAGTGGGTCCTCCCTCTTCCTCTGCTACTACCAGCGGGTTCCGAGTTGAATACTTTCAGAGCTGGAGCATCGGTGTCCATTCGAACGACATGACCAAGCCAGCGGAGCCGCTGTATTTTAATTCGCTGCACTATGTCCATATAGGTGTAAAGCTCATACAGCACATCGTTCCATCGTCTGCGGTACTCGCCATCGCCAACTCGTAAAGGTCCGAAATCTTCCGCAAAATCTTTCTCTCAAACACTCCAAGAGCCGCCTCATCGGATGTTGTCATTGTCCATGCTTCTGCGCCATATACCAGCACGGGCATGATGAGTGACTTATAGAGCG
>NW_016160145.1:8904-10131 GCF_001687245.7 Rhagoletis zephyria | reverse complement strand
CCCAAGTAAACGAAATTCTCTACTTTCTGGAAATTGTAACTGTCAACAGTGACGTGGGTGCCAAGGCGCGAATGTGCTGACTGTTTATTTGATGACAGGGGATACTTCGTCTTGTCCTCGTTTACCACCAGACACATTCGCTTTGCTTCCCTATCAAACTTGGAAAAGACAGAGCAGATTTCGCGGTTTTTGTTACCAATGATGTCGATGTCATCGGCATAGGCCAGCAATTGCACGTTCTTGTAGTAAATTGTTCCTGAGCGGTTCAGTTCTGCAGCTCTTATTATCTTCTCCAACATCAGATTAAAGAAGTCACATGAAAGGGAGTCGCCCTGTCTGAAAACCCATTTTGTGGCGAACGGCTCGGAGAGGTCTTTCCCAATTCCGATGGAGCTGGTGGTATTGCTCAACATCATTTTACACAGACGTATGAGGTTTGAGGGGATGCCAAATTCAGACATAGCGGCTTATAGGCAACTCCTTTAAGTGCTGTTAAAAGTGGCTTTAAAGTCGACAAATAGGTGGTGAGTGTCGATCCTTTTCTCGCGGGTCTTTTCCAAGATTTGGCGTATTGTGAATACCTGGTCTATGGTGGATTTGCCAGGTCTAAAGCCACACTGATAAGGCCCAATCAGTTCATTGACGGTGGGCTTCAGTCTTTCACACAATACGCTCGATAAGACCTTGTAACCTATGCTTAGAAGGCTGATCCCGCGGTAGTTGGCGCGAATGGCGGGGTCACTTTTCTTGTGGATTGGGCAGAGCACACTTAAATTCCAGTCGTCGGGCATGCATTCATCTGACCATATTCTGCACAAGAGTTGATGCATGCACCTTATCAAATCCTCTCCGCCGTACTTGAATAGCTCAGCTGGCAGGCTTTGTTGTTTTTCAGCCGCGTTATACGTACCTCGTCATAGTCAGGCGGTGGAACGTCGACCCCGTCATCATCGACTGCGGGCTCGGGTTCTTCTTCCCCGCAACTTTCCGTGCTGCTACCAATTAGTAGGGCGGAAAAGTGTTCCCTCCATAATTTAAGTACGCTCTGGACATCAGTTACGAGGTCGCCATTATTGTTCCTACAGGAGTACGCCCCGGTCTTTAAACCTTCCGTAAGTCGCCTAACTCTCTGGTAAAATTTTCGGGCATTCTTCCTGTCGGCCAGCATTTCAAGCTCTTCGCACTCACGTATTTCGGTCTCTCTCTTCTTATTGCGGCAAATACGTA
>NW_016160145.1:0-8879 GCF_001687245.7 Rhagoletis zephyria | reverse complement strand
CACTTTGCCGCTTGATTCCTGCTTCTTTGATTTCATTAACCGGCGGTATCGTCCGATGGGACTGCCCCAGACTATTTTCTCAACTCAATCAAAGGGGCTGGTTTATGTAAATAAACCGCAAATTCTCTAAGTTCTCAAGAATAAAATTCGCCAAGCAATAGACCATCTAACGCCGAAAATCATAACGAACGTCACTAAAAGAGCCAAAATTTGATTTAACTCTGTTGGCGGCTAACTACTAATTAGTCATCGTTCACTCACTTTTTCCTGCTGAGGTGTGTAATGGCTGTTTATTTTTTGAAGTTGGTACTTATACATAAACTAATTACGCGTACTTAAATGCATGAAGGTGTTGGTTGTGAAAAATTGCCAAACTGCGAATAGAAAATTGCGCGTAATTTCACAGTCCATACTAAACATCGTTCGAGTGGTTGCTCTATTTTATGATTGTTCTAGCGATAATGTCATGAAAATCAACATTTTTTACTCTAAGTCAGTCATCTTAATAATGGGCCTGCCATTTGGGCTATAATTCAAAACGTATAGCTTACTTTTTTCCGAGAGCACATGCGTCACTAGTCTATGCATAAAAAAAATATACCGATTGTTGTGACTGAAAAGGGGATCCACCGAATTTCCCCTGAAACGTCTATATAAAACAGTGATGGGTACCGCCTTGCCCGCGGGCAAAGCTCTTTTAAACTTTTGTATAGGCGCGTATAGAGTAAAAGCTCTCTCTGCGCATCACTGATATAAAATGATATTGCACAAAATGTAGCACAGAGCTTTTTAAGCTTATATACACACATTTAATATCAACGATAATCAAAACATATAAACTCGAACAGAGCTTCTTAAAGCTTCATATAACGTTTTATATGGGCATGCGCAGGGTAAAAGTTCGCCCTAGTCGGGGAAAATGCTCCGTGACTTCATTAGGATTCATAATATAAATTTTTTATCACAAACGTTGGCAAAAGAGACTATGTATACGAGTTTTATTGGAACAGTATAAAAGCTCTCTCTGCCAACACTGATGAATAACTGATTAGTCGACTCGTAATCTCTACCCTGCAGGAAATGTATCTATAAGCTCACTTCAAGTTGATTAGGAAGGAGCTAAAAGTCACTTATTATCTGTATATTTTCTTCGACGAAAGCTAACTATATTTGTATGGCGATGGGTGGTTTACCTCTGCATTAGATGTAGTCAAGGGTGGCTACCTCTGCATTTGATGTAACTAACTTGTAACTAACTACTTTTGGACACAAAATATCAATAGGAAAAACAAAATATTTTTTTTTATTTTTTTATTTTTTTTACTTTATTTTATTACATTTCATATTTGTTACCATATTCTGCTGTAGGTGGTTCCATATTCGAACTTCGTCAGACATAACTTCAAAATGATAATATGAAATTTCGATCTTCCATTTATTTGTCCTCAATTCGAAAAAGTATTTGCGAAGTGCAAGATATTTAAAGAGAAACGCGTTTAAAGAAAACAATCTCGAGCTTTACTCCTGCATTACTTGTCCACTTGTTTCAAGTTAGCTTTTTGTAGCTAACTACAGGTTATATATTATATAGAAATGCCGCAAAAAAGCTAATTACAATTAGGTTATTTTTTATCAATTGATAATTTTTTTCTGCAGTTATTCTGTAGTTATTCGAGTTTTCAAGCAAATGTTACAAAGTTTTGAAGTTTATGGATCAGCGACAGAGTTTTACTCTGGAGTGGAGTTGAACAATTTAAAAGCAGTTGTGTTTTAAAATGTAATTTAAAATTGTCGTTAACAACTACAAATCCACTTTTATTAACCCATATGCAAGGTTTGGTTTTAAAATAGTGTGGTCATATTTATTGTATGTAATTTATGTAATTTTGTTTCTATTTTCTACTTTGTTAAAAAAGTGTAACAAACAAAAAATTGCCGTTTTTTGGCCGAAATGACAATTTTTTCAGGGTAAAATTACGATTTTTCAGCGAAAGCTGTCGGCAACGCTGATCGTAAGTCCAACTCCAGTTACGCTGACCACAGTATTTTACTGAAAAGGTGTTCTCTTCTTCTTCTTTTTTGGCGCTGTAACCGCCTAAGCGGTTTTGGCTGAGTTCAGCAAAGCACGCCAGTCATTTCTCCTCTGTGCCAACTGACGCCAATTGGAAACGCCAAGTGAAGCCAAGTCCTTCTCCACCTGATCTTTCCATCGCAGTGGGTCCTCCCTCTTCCTCTGCTACTACCAGCGGGTTCCGAGTTGAATACTTTCAGAGCTGGAGCATCGGTGTCCATTCGAACGACATGACCAAGCCAGCGGAGCCGCTGTATTTTAATTCGCTGCACTATGTCCATATAGGTGTAAAGCTCATACAGCACATCGTTCCATCGTCTGCGGTACTCGCCATCGCCAACTCGTAAAGGTCCGAAATCTTCCGCAAAATCTTTCTCTCAAACACTCCAAGAGCCGCCTCATCGGATGTTGTCATTGTCCATGCTTCTGCGCCATATACCAGCACGGGCATGATGAGTGACTTAAAGAGCGTGGTTTTCGTACGTCGAGAGAGGACTTTAATCCTGAATTGCCTACTCAGTCCAAAGTAGCTCTTGTTGGCAAGAGTGATTCTGCGTTGGATTTCAATGCTGACATTATTATCGGTGTTAATGCTGGTTCCCAAGTAAACGAAATTCTCTACTTTCTGGAAATTGTAACTGTCAACAGTGACGTGGGTGCCAAGGCGCGAATGTGCTGACTGTTTATTTGATGACAGGGGATACTTCGTCTTGTCCTCGTTTACCACCAGACACATTCGCTTTGCTTCCCTATCAAACTTGGAAAAGACAGAGCAGATTTCGCGGTTTTTGTTACCAATGATGTCGATGTCATCGGCATAGGCCAGCAATTGCACGTTCTTGTAGTAAATTGTTCCTGAGCGGTTCAGTTCTGCAGCTCTTATTATCTTCTCCAACATCAGATTAAAGAAGTCACATGAAAGGGAGTCGCCCTGTCTGAAAACCCATTTTGTGGCGAACGGCTCGGAGAGGTCTTTCCCAATTCCGATGGAGCTGGTGGTATTGCTCAACATCATTTTACACAGACGTATGAGGTTTGAGGGGATGCCAAATTCAGACATAGCGGCTTATAGGCAACTCCTTTAAGTGCTGTTAAAAGTGGCTTTAAAGTCGACAACTAGGTGGTGAGTGTCGATCCTTTTCTCGCGGGTCTTTTCCATGATTTGGCATATTGTGAATACCTGGTCTATGGTGGATTTGCCAGGTCTAAAGCCACACTAATAAGGTCCAATCAGTTCATTGACGGTGGGCTTCAGTCTTTCACATAATACGCTCGATAAGACCTTGTAACCTATGCTTAGAAGGCTGATCCCGCGGTAGTTGGCGCGAATGGCGGGGTCACCTTTCTTGTGGATTGGGCAGAGCACACTTAAATTCCAGTCGTCGGGCATGCATTCATCTGACCATATTCTGCACAAGAGTTGATGCATGCACCTTATCAAATCCTCTCCGCCGTACTTGAATAGCTCAGCTGGCAGGCTTTGTTGTTTTTCAGCCGCGTTATACGTACCTCGTCATAGTCAGGCGGTGGAACGTCGACCCCGTCATCATCGACTGCGGGCTCGGGTTCTTCTTCCCCGCAACTTTCCGTGCTGCTACCAATTAGTAGGGCGGAAAAGTGTTCCCTCCATAATTTAAGTACGCTCTGGACATCAGTTACGAGGTCGCCATTATTGTTCCTACAGGAGTACGCCCCGGTCTTTAAACCTTCCGTAAGTCGCCTAACTCTCTGGTAAAATTTTCGGGCATTCTTCCTGTCGGCCAGCATTTCAAGCTCTTCGCACTCACGTATTTCGGTCTCTCTCTTCTTATTGCGGCAAATACGTACCTATAGCGGTCCCACATAGCGCGCATTGCGCCCGATCGCAGCGTGGCCCTGTAGGCGGCATCTTTTTTCTCTGCAGCTTCCTGGCACTCCTAATCGTACCAGTTGTTCTTTCGGGCTCGCTGAAATCCGACTACTTCTCCGGCGGCGGTACATAGTCTGCGTTCAAACACGGAAACTCGAGTTTCTTATTATCGGCGATTTTTCTTTTGGTGTTGCCCTTTGCATTCACACACAGAAACTCTTTTGTACGCAATTGTTGTTGTCAGCTGTGAATCGCCAACTTGAATCACTCAGACGAACGAGAGCACAAAGCGTGTTTCCCGAGTACGGGCGACTCGGTACCCGTCTCCTTTCCTCGTCACTCTCTCCCCTACAAGCTTCGAGTTTCCGCAACAAAAGTTTTCGTGTCTGAACGTCGACTTAATGAGCGGGAAATGTGGTTCCACTGCTCGCATATGTGTATGAAGAGCAGAGTGCTCTCTGAGAGCAGGTGTGAGAGTCGAGTAGCGAAAGCGCTGGCTGTCTGTTGTGATTGCAGCTTTTCGACGTTAAGCTTTCCTTGCATATTTGGGCGCACATTTTTTGCTGCACAGAGGCGGGTGCGTATCTTGGCTGCAACAAGATAGTGGTCCGAGTCGATGTTTGGGCCTCGGAGTGTGCGTACGTCTAAAACACTGGAAGCGTGCCTTCCGTCTATCACCACATGATCGATTTGGTTTCTCGTTTTTCGATCCGGAGACAGCCAGGTAGCTTGATGGATCTTTTTATGCTTGAACCTAGTACTGCATACTACCATGTTTCGGGCCCCGGCGAAGTCGATCAGCCTCAATCCGTTGTCGGACGTTCCGTCGTGGAGACTGAATTTACCGACAGTGGTTCCAAAGATCCCTTCTTTGCCCACCCTGGCATTGAAGTCGCCAAGCACGATTTTGATATCATGACGGGGGCAGCGCTCGTACGTGCGCTCCAAGCGCTCATAGAAGAGATCCTTGGATGCCTCATCCTTCTCTTCCGTCGGGGCATGGGCGCAGATGAGCGAGATGTTGAAGAATCTCGCTTTGATGCGGATTGTGGCTAGACGCTCGTCCACCGGGGTGAACGACAGTACTCGGCGACGGAGTCTCTCTCCCACCACAAATCCAACTCCGAATTTGCGCTCCTTTACATGGCAGCTGTAGTAGACGTCGCAAGGCCCCAGACATTGTTTGCCTTGCCCCGTCCAACGCATTTCTTGGATGGCGGTGATGTCAGCTTTTGTCCTTACGAGGACATCAACCAGCCGGGCAGAGGCACCTTCCCCATTAAGGGTCCGGACATTCCAGGTGCATACCTTCATATCATAGTCCTTTATACGTTTGCTGTGGTCGTCATCATAAGGGGGGTCTCATCCGAGGCTTTGCCTTGCTTCTTCACTGGAAGTGAAGCCCAGCGCACAGCCCATTGCTGAAAAGGTGTTCCTCGCAGAAATAATGTGGTCAGCATAGCTGGAGTTGGACTTATGAGGGCTATTTCTTAATGAAAATATTACATCGCCGTCGAAGTCAACAAGCGTAATAGGGCCGAATAATAGAACAAAATCAGCTAGCAGATGGTACTTTTTAAAAAGTGGCATAACTCCATTGCTTTTGGTACTAACACTTTAAAATTTTTAGGGAAGATATATTTTGATATGTCGTACCAAAATCTGTGAAAAAGGCAGTTTCTAAAAAAGTGTTGGTTAGGAGGAACAATGCATAGCTCTCCAACAGAACTTTTAAAACATTTTAGTTGGTTTGATATGGTCGTGCACAAGGCTAAAAGCTCACTCTAATCGTAGCTGTTTCGCATACTACAATGTAGTAGGGATTAATGTTATCTCAGAGACGTGGACGATTGAAAGCCCAACGAGCTGCTTTGTGGTAGAGCGACCCGAATGGTTATCCGAAGTTTTTTTATTTAAGGTGCTGGCATAATTGCACCACAGGTAATTAGTGTGAGTTTCACTTCTCTCTTGAATATACATATGCTTCATTTCAAGTCAAAATCCTCGCACTCCTTAAGGTTATGGACTACATACATGTGCGGATAAAAATATCTAAATACTGACTGGAGTCACGTGTATTTTCTGCCATTCACAGTGCATTTTAGGTTGTGGCGAACCCGCTAATCATTTCCAAATGAGTTCGATATTGCCAGTTTCGGTTGAGTTATGTTACTTGAGCTTATTTTACACTAAAATCACTGTATTACCGAATAATCATAATCGGAGATATCTATAGTTTGAATTTTGAATGAAAGAATTCATATCATATTCTGTAGACTTATTGTCATATTAAATTTCATACATTGTTTATAATAAGTATTGTTAAAATGTCAAAATCAAAACTTTTCGAGACAAATTCTGAGTCCAAAAAAAACTTTTTTCGACTTTCATAGAGAGGAAGTGTATTAAAATATTTTTTTAATTGATTTTTTCTACTTTTTGGTCTTGTTTTGCTAAAATTTTCACGAAACAATTTCTTGAAATTTCGAACTGTAACATACATTTAGGCTCTTTGCTAGAAAGCAATACATGCTGCATACATATGAACACACGTAATAGTAAAACGCCAAGATCATTAGTAAAGGCACACAATTAGGGTTCGAACGGTACTATCGATATTGAGTAAGTATCGATACTGAGAGTATAAAAATGAGTACTTTAATACTCGATACCTTATTTGGTGATTTTACTCGATACTTTGCAAAGTACTCGTTGTATCGAATACTTTTTAAAAAACACACGTTTTATATTTTTTCTTCCATTGGCAACCTAATTTTCTTTGCTTATATGGATTACTATCATTCAATTTTGTCCACCACTTAAAATAAACTGAAATTGCGTGTAGTCTGTTGCATAACATAAACCAAATAAGTTAAAGTTTAATGGCCTTATTCATAAAAAATAAAGTAGGTTTAAAGAGCTTAATAAAATGACATTTTCATACATTTTTCAGTTTATACACCTTTTTTTATTTTCTATGAATAAGGCGATAAAACTTTACGAAAAGTTCACGAAAATGCAGAATTTTTAGAAACTTTTTGGGTGTGCAGTTTTGTAAGCTATTCAATTTTACGTGTAGCCTACTACCGTTGACTTTTAATTCAAACTTGCACATTATTATACTAAAATTGAATAAGCTACAAAAATGCATACCCAAAAAGTTTAAAAATCCTTTCCATTTTTCGTTATTTTCCACTACGCCAACTGCCAATTATTTCCAAAAAATTTAAGGGGCCATACCACTGTGCGCACCATAGTGCGTGATTTGAACACTGTGGTAAACAATCCTAGCGCTTTTCATAAAAAAAAAAAAAACATTTTTATATAACTCAAAGTGTTCTGCGGAAAAATGTACATGAGCTACAGGATTTCTGCAGAAAAAATTTAATGTTATAGTATATCAATCTTATAAATTTTGGAACGAGAACACGATTCCACTATTTGTAAAACCAAAACAAGAAAAAAACTCAATTTAAAAAAGCGTAATTATTTTTTTCTTTTGCAGCTGTACATCCTTTTACGATCTTACTGTACCTCGAACGACAGGGAGTTAGAGGGCGCTATTCCAGATCATTAATTTTAGCGCTAGGGTTTTTTACTCTGAAAACAATAAAAAAAAACAAAAAAAACTTTAGTAAAAATGTCGGCCGCAATTTCGAATTTCGGCCTTAAAATCATTCTGCCTTATCCTAAGTTTCGCCTGAAAAAAAATCGCCCGAAACCAAAAGTGAAATGTGAACCGGTTAAGGGAAAATGAAACTCATGATAAGGCTGATTATAATTTGACTCTCAAGCACCTAGACATTTCTTCTGAAATAAAAGAAACTAAAAAAGTCTTCTCATTCTTGAGTTGTAACTCAATGGAAGTTTTATTGAAGTCAACTTAAGTGATCTCTTGGCAAAATTATTAAAATATATATTTATCTTTATTTAGAGCAATTATTGAGTGGGAAAACGATATGTTATTGAAAAATTTAAGCAATTTTCTAGGGAAAATAAGATATGAACGTAGGGAAAAATAGGATTTTTAGTTGAATGCTTTATCTAGCTTTAAAAATATCTGACTTTATATAAAATGATTTTCTGATTCTGATTTTTTGAGACGAATTTCCGACATAATTTCCAAATCGCCGAACATCATTCCTTTCATATTTACACATGCATATGTACGTATGTATGTACATATGTATATATTTTTGCCTAACCAACTAGCATCTGAAAAAAAGAGTTTCGACTCATCCATACATCCATATGGCTTAAGTCCGCACAATCAATGAGTTACATTCATGATAAATTTTACTGACCAACATAGTAGTTCAGCTCCAACAGATGCAATTTTACAATCAAATATTTGTAAAAGAAAAAACAATTTTGAGTTTAAAATTAGAATGTATTTATTTATATTTATTCATCTTTTAATTGTTTTAATAAAGTTTATAATATAAGTATTGTTTTTTTTTTTACTTTGTTCGATTTTTGTATATTTTTGTTGTGGATTTTCAGTAAATTTTCATTCTTTAATTTTTAATTTGTCAGTTGTAGCCTTTTAAATGCTTCAACCTAATATATGTATATGTATATGTATGTAAACATATGTATATAAATAATACTAAACATAAAAGCAAGTAGACGTCTTCTTCCATTAATGTCCTGGCACACTATGTGCTCTGCGTCTTTGGTCTCGCTTTTCACTACAGTACATTGGCGACATCCAATGCCAATTGAAAACGTCCGCTGGTCCATGTGTATAACCATGACGATGTCGATCCCTGCTGTGGCGATCCCCTGCCCCACTTTTCATATGTGGTGGTGGTACATGCGAAAATGCATTAAAGTACGGGCATCCACTCGATGGTCCACCTGATAAGCCGTCAGCATTGACAAATCCAGGTATACTATTAAAATAAGGGTAAGATCGCCGATCCCGTGAATGGCCGCGTGAGTGCGAGCGATCTCGCT
>NW_016160144.1:35256-69552 GCF_001687245.7 Rhagoletis zephyria | reverse complement strand
CGAGATAATATCTATTTAAATAAATATACATATAACATAAAGGCGATTATATGATGCTTCAATTCCTTCTAAGTCAAACCATGTTATATGGACACACATGTAAACACATTCTCTAATCGAATTGAAACTTTTAGCCGTACCACCACNCCTGATTGTTTTAGTATATTTACGAGATAATATCTATTTAAATAAATATACATATAACATAAAGGCGATTATATGATGCTTCAATTCCTTCTAAGTCAAACCATGTTATATGGACACACATGTAAACACATTCTCTAATCGAATTGAAACTTTTAGCCGTACCGTAAATCACATTTTGAATGCGAGTTAAGAGTTGTTGAATCGCGTTAAGAGTGCATATAAACACGGCATTTTCTACCGCACGGTTGTTTCATGCAACTCTGTATAAAGTAAACCATTTAAATAGTTCTTGAAATTACATTTATGCTAAGATTTGTTATAAAGTTAATAGGTAAGATAATTTTTACATGGCTGTTTGAGTCTTTAATTGTTATTTTTCAATGTTAATTATTTTCAAGAATTTACACATGTATTAACAGGGTTGCATCGGGATAAACTTTGTTTGAAAGTGTGTTCGATATACTCATTTCTTGTGTTGCATATAAACACTTGCATTTGAAGCGAGCTACGCTGACACGAGTTAATTCGATACCGCGTTTGATGCCATATAAACAAGGTAATAGCTTGAGTAGGGACAGAGTTGCATTCCCAGCAAGGACGACCTAACGCATACTCCAATACACTTACAAAATTGTCAATTAAAACCAACACATTTGCATATTAGCGTATCCATATGCCATTCTTTGCGTTATATAACACGTTATTAATCGCATCATAATATTTGATTGAAAAGAGACAACTACATATAGGATAATATAATAGCGAATTCCATGTAAAAGAGAAAACTGCCCACACGTGTAACGATCAGTGTTGCCATTGTGCGACTAAAGGGGCAATTTGACACTTTTTAAGCGCCAATACCCTTTGACCAGACTTTTTGAAAATTTTGATTGTTTTACCCTTTTCCAAAATTATGTGCGACTTTTGCCCCTTTTCAGAGATTTTTAAAAAAATGTTAACAGAACCATGCTGTTAAAAAATTTTTCCTCCCGTAAGTATGAAAAAATACACCACTTAAAACTTTTAAAGGAAATGCAACCCTTCTCCTTGCAGCAACTAGATTTATGTGTATGTTTGCAACCCTATTTTGTGCAAAGCTTGCCGGCTATTTTTTTTTAATCTAACAAATTTATTCTTTTAATATTAAAGAAAGGCAAAAATTTTATGGTGACCCTTTTTTTCGTCAATGACCCCTTTTTGGCGACTTTCTGAAAATTTTCAACGGCAACACTGGTAACGATTATATGTTAGATTTCTCCAGGAGCCCTTTGTAAAAAGATGGAAAGGTTTTGAATTTCTCACACAAACTTTTTGTAGTACTAGGTGTATATAACGCATTAGCTTACAGATAGGATTCTTACTGGGTTGGCTTCAGTTTATCAAGTTTATTCAGTGAAATCGCTGGAGAAATTTATCAGAAATGTGTAAACTAGTTTCCATACAAATTTTTACAGTTAATTTATAAGGTTTACACAGTTTTAAGTTTACACGGTTTACAATGCATTTATAAGGTTTGATGAATACCCTTAATATAAGGATGCAACGTGTTAACTACTTATGAACTACATTCATAAATCCCTCAAGCAGCTGGTTGAACCTACCTTAATATATTTTATTTTTAATATTTATATTGAGCTTTGTACCGCGATTGTTTATTAGGAAAAATTGAAAAAGCAACAAAGTCTTAAACGGTAGAAGTTATAGCAGCTATTTCGGAGGTCACCACATCTCTTCATCAGACTTCTTTTTTCTAGACTTCAGCAGGGATCGAACCTGCGAATTNTTTTTTTTTTTAATCTAACAAATTTATTCTTTTAATAGTAAAGAAAGGCAAAAATTTTATGGTGACCCTTTTTTTCGTCAATGACCCCTTTTTGGCGACTTTCTGAAAATTTTCAACGGCAACACTGGTAACGATTATATGTTAGATTTCTCCAGGAGCCCTTTGTAAAAAGATGGAAAGGTTTTGAATTTCTCACACAAACTTTTTGTAGTACTAGGTGTATATAACGCATTAGCTTACAGATAGGATTCTTACTGGGTTGGCTTCAGTTTATCAAGTTTATTCAGTGAAATCGCTGGAGAAATTTATCAGAAATGTGTAAACTAGTTTCCATACAAATTTTTACAGTTAATTTATAAGGTTTACACAGTTTTAAGTTTACACGGTTTACAATGCATTTATAAGGTTTGATGAATACCCTTAATATAAGGATGCAACGTGTTAACTACTTATGAACTACATTCATAAATCCCTCAAGCAGCTGGTTGAACCTACCTTAATATATTTTATTTTTAATATTTATATTGAGCTTTGTACCGCGATTGTTTATTAGGAAAAATTGAANATTTTTATTGAGCTTTGTACCGCGATTGTTTATTAGGAAAAATTGAAAAAGCAACAAAGTCTTAAACGGTAGAAGTTATAGCAGCTATTTCGGAGGTCACCACATCTCTTCATCAGACTTCTTTTTTCTAGACTTCAGCAGGGATCGAACCTGCGAATTCGATGTTCAAAGTCAGAAGAGTTAACCACTGAGCTATGTACATCCCGTAAACTCTTGTTGCTAATTCATTTTCCTTATTCAACCAACTACTATCAAGTGCAGCTGATTTGCCGCTATTTAAACTCGACAGCGTGGTTGTTGTTGTCAATTCTATACATCCATTTGCTTATTTGCTTTTTTGTATAGTTTCAGGCAGGCTCTTCCTAAACTATGTATTTGTCAATGTTATTGTGGCTTGTTAACATTTTATTTTTAATATTTTTATTGAGCTTTGTACCACGATTGTTTATTGGGAAAAATTGAAAAAGCAACAAAGTCTTAAGNCCAGGAGCCCTTTGTAAAAAGATGGAAAGGTTTTGAATTTCTCACACAAACTTTTTGTAGTACTAGGTGTATATAACGCATTAGCTTACAGATAGGATTCTTACTGGGTTGGCTTCAGTTTATCAAGTTTATTCAGTGAAATCGCTGGAGAAATTTATCAGAAATGTGTAAACTAGTTTCCATAAAAATTTTTACAGTTAATTTATAAGGTTTACACAGTTTTAAGTTTACACGGTTTACAATGCATTTATAAGGTTTGATGAATACCCTTAATATAAGGATGCAACGTGTTAACTACTTATGAACTACATTCATAAATCCCTCAAGCAGCTGGTTGAACCTACCTTAATATATTTTATTTTTAATATTTATATTGAGCTTTGTACCGCGATTGTTTATTAGGAAAAATTGAAAAAGCAACAAAGTCTAAGCGGTAGAAGTTATAGCACTATTTCGGAGATCACCACATCTCCTCATCAGACTTCTTTTTTCTAGACTTCAGCAGGGATCGAACCTGCGAATTCGATGTTCAAAGTCAGAAGCGTTAACCACTGAGCTATGTACATCCCGTAAACTCTTGTTGCTAATTCATTTTCCTTATTCAACCAACTACTATCAAGTGCAGCTGGTTTTCCGCTATTTAAACTCGACGGGCAGGCTCTTTCTAAACTATGTTTGTCAATATTATTGTGGCTTATTAACATTTTATTTTTAATATTTATATTGAGCTTTGTACCACGATTGTTTATTGGGAAAAATTGAAAAAGCGACAAAGTCTTAAGCGGTAGAAGTTATAGCAGCTATTTCGGAGATCACCACATCTCTTCATCAGACTTCTTTTTTCTAGACCTCAGCAGGGATCGAACCTGCGAATTCGATGTTCAAAGTCAGAAGCGTTAACCACTGAGCTATGTACATCCCGTAAACTCTTGTTGCTAATTCATTTTCCTTATTCAACCAACTACTATCAAGTGCGGCTGATTTGCCGCTATTTAAACTCGACATCGTGGTTGTTGTTGTCAATTCTATACATCCATTTGCTTATTTTTGCTTTTTGTATAGTTTCAGGCAGGCTCTTCCTAAACTATGTTTGTCATTGTTATTGTGGCTTATTAACATTTTATTTTTAATATTTACATTGAGCTTTGTACCACGATTGTTTATTAGGAAAAATTAATATATTCCCATACACTTTTTTGTAGATGCAAAATAAATTTCAACTTAAATATCGATGTTGCGGGTAAAGTATCGATGTGTTCGATATATCGATCTGGAGATATCGATTCAATAAATCGATTAATGCACCATGAAATATCGATATTCAGAATAATCGATACGATATTGAACATTCCTGGGCAATACCTGAATCTTGCTGTTGTGGTTTTGGCAACACGTTCTTATCAGAGCTTGGACCAATGTAAGAATGTTCGATATTTAAGAAAGTATCGATATTATGAATCAATTTAATACCTTGCATGTAAAATCGATATAGCGATATATCGGTCTGAACAATATCGATATCGGAAAAATCGATGTTAAAAATCCTACTCCCAATTGAATAGAATATAAGACCTGCCTGTCAACTCACCTAATTGTGTTATTTCCATCTTGTATATTTACTGAGGATTAAAACGGCATGCCGGTCGACTCAAGCGGTTTGTCAAACTTAAGAGCTAAATAAATCACTCAAGCTGCTGATTAAAGCTACTTTAGTATTTTCCCATAAACTTTTTTGTAGATCAAAAATAAATTTCAGCTTAAATATCGATATTGCGGGTAAAGTATCGATGTCTTCGATATATCGACCTTGGGATATCGATTCAAAAAATCGATTATCATTCCATGAAATATCGAGATTCAGAATAATCGATACGATATCGAACATTCCTAGACCAATGATTATGAAGATGAACAACATACTGTCAGGTGTAAACTCCGAGTTATGTTTTATTTTAAATACTATCTTTTAATACAACCATTCCACTGTAAAATAGCATTAAAAAGAAGAAGAAGAATGAGTTCAAAAAGAACGGCAGTTGAAGTTGTACTGGAAGTGAGACACGTCGAAAATCAGGTTTGACTATTCATTGAATATCATTAAAATTAATTAGTTAAAAACAAAAGGCTCATACAATTGTGTACTAGAAACGCGTTTAAATGCTATTAAATATAAAATGAGTGAATTATAAACGTAAAACTTTAATCAGTTGTGCGAAAGTAAAATAACTTTATTAATAATTAAATGCGGAAAAATTGAGACTCCGCTGAGCATCGTGTACCAGTGAAATTCTGAGAAAGTGAGACTCCTTCGAAATTGTTGTGCAAACGATTGATTTATGGCGNAGAATGAGTTCAAAAAGAACGGCAGTTGAAGTTGTACTGGAAGTGAGACAGGTCGAAAATCAGGTTTGACTATTCATTGAATATCATTAAAATTAATTAGTTAAAAACAAAAGGCTCATACAATTGTGTATTAGAAACGCGTTTAAATGCTATTAAATATAAAATGAGTGAATTATAAACGTAAAACTTTAATCAGTTGTGCGAATGTAAAATAACTTTATTAATAATTAAATGCGGAAAAATTGAGACTCCGCTGAGCATCGTGTGCCAGTGAAATTCTGAGAAAGTGAGACTCCTTCGAAATTGTTGTTGCAAACGATTGATTTATGGCATCGGTTCAAACGGCCGGTAAATTTAAAAATTGCTCGTTGATTCTCTGTCGGCAACCACATAACAGTTACGTTCGCGTAGCTGTTAATTGTTCAAGTTCAACCAAAACTTGCAGGTTTTTGCGTTCGCGTACGCAAAAAACTTGCACAGTAGGGGAAACTGAGAGAGCAAAGTGACATTTCATTTCGAGGGGAAGCTGCTGGTTTCTGCTGGAAAAATTTTTGCCAACAGCAAATTGCCAACAGGGAAACAGCTGATCAAAAGCAGCTGGTTTGAATTTACGCAAATCACAAAATTGAATGTTGGTTTGGAAGTTAAAAATGACAAAATGCGACTTATTAAATTTGTAAGAAGTAAGTTGTTATTTGTTTAATCAATAAACTGTGTCAGGATATCAGCTGTTCGTCTAACTTGCAAGTTTCTGCAAATTTTCTGTTCGCGTACTATTTGGGATGTTTTTCTCTTGTGAGAGAACAGATGACGTTTCGCCGTAATCTGGCAGTTGGTTGGTTTTAACTGGAGATTTTAAACGAACGCACCTAACATTGTTCGTACATATTCGAATACGTTTTAGTTCATACGAGTGTATGAAAACAAATAGTTCTCTCGCTTACGCACGTGTAATTTGCATACGCTTTGTGAATTTGGTAAGTCGATAAGAAACGAAGAGTTGAACAGAGTGGAATTAGCGATCGTTCCAATTCTCTCACTCAAAATTTGAATTCTTTGCATTCGCCTTGCAAAGTAACCTACGAATGAAACGAAGCAAAAGAATATTTTTCTATGCAAACGTGTTGCATTGAAAAGCGACAAAACGTTTATACATACGAACGTGCGAGTAGTGCATGTAGGCGAATAGCATGATTCAATAATGGAAGATTTTTTCGAGATTCCAATTACAATTCGAATAATAACGAGCCAGCGTAAAGTTCATGATTCAATAATGAAAGCGTTAGAATAGAGAGACAATATTCAAGAAAAAAAAGAATCTGATTGTCTAATTAGAATGAACGCGTAATCAAAACAAAACGAAAAGTAGTGGTAAATATCGAGATTACTACTATTCATAGTGGACAATTTCATATGCTAAAGAATAATGGAAGTTTAAAAAAAAAAAAAGAAAAAGTTCCCGAAGTATGAAACTTAACGAATTGCGAGATGGGTGCCGAAAAATGAAATTGCCAACAGGTGGCACAAAGAAAGATTTGATTCGTCGTCTCGAAGACAATGATGTGATGAAACTTACGATAGTGCGAACGACGACTCAACCCAATTAAAGCAACGCATATGGATTTTAGAAAAATCGCTCGCCGAGTTGGAAACGCGTCGGGAAGTAAACGAAACCTTACCGGTCGCGCAAAATTTTAACCCTACACGAGTTTCGTTGCCGGTACACGCGAATGTGTATACAGCGAACCCGTATGTATCAATACCGTGTTCTAATGCAATTAGTAGCATCACAAATTCCAGTTTATACTACTACTGAAATTTCAAATATGCCTCATCGTGGTGGCGGATTGAATTCGTAATATGCCCCCAACGTTCCATGTTCTACGAGTCAGCCTACGTCTTGGCCTGAACCCGTATAATCGAATCCACAACAAATGTATCACACATCAACATTTTTGCCAAGTTCAACTATACCTCAGCAAACGTAGAATACACCAACGACTTGGTCCGTGCCGGTAACATCACAACCACCATACGCTACATCAACAAAGTATATTCCAACAGGTAACATACCAAGTGCGCCACACTACGCAGGTAATTATCAAAATAATTCACCAGTTTTTGTAACGCCGCAGTTCCAAAATCCATATGGTAATGTTCGAGAGGTCATAACACTACTCCCTGAATTTAATCTGTCGGACAGCAAAACGTTAAATCCGCAACAGTTTGTTAAACATACCGAAATGCTGCGCGCCGCTTATAAATAGGATGACCAAACAGGAGTTTTTGCAACTCANAGAGACAATATTCAAGAAAAAAAAGAATCTGATTGTCTAATTAGAATGAACGCGTAATCAAAACAAAACGAAAAGTAGTGGTAAATAACGAGATTACTACGATTCATAGTGGACAATTTTATATGCTAAAGAATAATGGAAGTTTAAAAAAAAAAGNTAATTAGAATGAACGCGTAATCAAAACAAAACGAAAAGTAGTGGTAAATATCGAGATTACTACTATTCATAGTGGACAATTTCATATGCTAAAGAATAATGGAAGTTTAAAAAAAAAAAAAGAAAAAGTTCCCGAAGTATGAAACTTAACGAATTGCGAGATGGGTGCCGAAAAATGAAATTGCCAACAGGTGGCACAAAGAAAGATTTGATTCGTCGTCTCGAAGACAATGATGTGATGAAACTTACGATAGTGCGAACGACGACTCAACCCAATTAAAGCAACGCATATGGATTTTAGAAAAATCGCTCGCCGAGTTGGAAACGCGTCGGGAAGTAAACGAAACCTTACCGGTCGCGCAAAATTTTAACCCTACACGAGTTTCGTTGCCGGTACACGCGAATGTGTATACAGCGAACCCGTATGTATCAATACCGTGTTCTAATGCAATTAGTAGCATCACAAATTCCAGTTTATACTACTACTGAAATTTCAAATATGCCTCATCGTGGTGGCGGATTGAATTCGTAATATGCCCCCAACGTTCCATGTTCTACGAGTCAGCCTACGTCTTGGCCTGAACCCGTATAATCGAATCCACAACAAATGTATCACACATCAACATTTTTGCCAAGTTCAACTATACCTCAGCAAACGTAGAATACACCAACGACTTGGTCCGTGCCGGTAACATCACAACCACCATACGCTACATCAACAAAGTATATTCCAACAGGTAACATACCAAGTGCGCCACACTACGCAGGTAATTATCAAAATAATTCACCAGTTTTTGTAACGCCGCAGTTCCAAAATCCATATGGTAATGTTCGAGAGGTCATAACACTACTCCCTGAATTTAATCTGTCGGACAGCAAGACGTTAAATCCGCAACAGTTTGTTAAACATACCGAAATGCTGCGCGCCGCTTATAAATAGGATGACCAAACAGGAGTTTTTGCAACTCTGAAGAAATTACGTGGTTATGCAAAATATTGGGTAGATTCCAAAGAAATTTTTCTGTTTTGCAACAATTTGTATCAAAATTTTTAAACGAATTCGCCTGTGCTGAAAATATCGCAGATATACTTATCCAGATGTCACAAACTAAACGACAACAAAGTGAAAGTCCCCGCGAATATTATCNAAAAAAAAGAAAAAGTTCCCGAAGTATGAAACTTAACGAATTGCGAGATGGGTGCCGAAAAATGAAATTGCCAACAGGTGGCACAAAGAAAGATTTGATTCGTCGTCTCGAAGACAATGATGTGATGAAACTTACGATAGTGCGAACGACGACTCAACCCAATTAAAGCAACGCATATGGATTTTAGAAAAATCGCTCGCCGAGTTGGAAACGCGTCGGGAAGTAAACGAAACCTTACCGGTCGCGCAAAATTTTAACCCTACACGAGTTTCGTTGCCGGTACACGCGAATGTGTATACAGCGAACCCGTATGTATCAATACCGTGTTCTAATGGTTTACAAATGCAATTAGTAGCATCACAAATTCCAGTTTATACTACTACTGAAATTTCAAATATGCCTCATCGTGGTGGCGGATTGAATTCGTAATATGCCCCCAACGTTCCATGTTCTACGAGTCAGCCTACGTCTTGGCCTGAACCCGTATAATCGAATCCACAACAAATGTATCACACATCAACATTTTTGCCAAGTTCAACTATACCTCAGCAAACGTAGAATACACCAACGACTTGGTCCGTGCCGGTAACATCACAACCACCATACGCTACATCAACAAAGTATATTCCAACAGGTAACATACCAAGTGCGCCACACTACGCAGGTAATTATCAAAATAATTCACCAGTTTTTGTAACGCCGCAGTTCCAAAATCCATATGGTAATGTTCGAGAGGTCATAACACTACTCCCTGAATTTAATCTGTCGGACAGCAAGACGTTAAATCCGCAACAGTTTGTTAAACATACCGAAATGCTGCGCGCCGCTTATAAATAGGATGACCAAACAGGAGTTTTTGCAACTCTGAAGAAATTACGTGGTTATGCAAAATATTGGGTAGATTCCAAAGAAATTTTTCTGTTTTGCAACAATTTGTATCAAAATTTTTAAACGAATTCGCCTGTGCTGAAAATATCGCAGATATACTTATCCAGATGTCACAAACTAAACGACAACAAAGTGAAAGTCCCCGCGAATATTATCATAAAATTTTATCTTTGGGTACCCGAGGGGGAATACCAGATATATATAATAAACGGTATAAACGAGCCCGATTTAAAAAAGAAAATTTCGAATGATTATTTATTTTGTAACGAACTTTTATGTGACATAAATAATTATCTCACCTATAACGAAATACGAAACGTTAACTTGTATACGCGAAATACGAATGCTTTGCAAACGAATCGAGAAGATAAATCTAAAAACAGCAAACCGGTAGACGGGAAATCCGTCAAATGCTTTAATTGCTTAAAATTAGGTCACTACTCCTCAAATTGTCCTGAGCCCCAACGCAAAGAAAGATGCTCAATATGTAATCGTACAACACACAAAACTATAGTGTCCTAATAAAAAAAAACTGATCCCAAAAAATAACGAGACTATTCGTAAAATCGATGATCGCGATACAAGTAAAAGTGCGACAAAAGATGTTAAAATCAACAATCGGTCAACGCGTTCTTTTGTTGATCCCGGGAGTGCTCGTACTCTCATCCGAAAGACATTTGCAGAAGGGATAGGTAACCTGAAAGAATACTTCGTGAAGCTGAACGGTTTCGCTGTGGGCGAATACTTATGCACGTCCAAGCTAAACGGTACTTTGTGTATCGATGGACATGAATTCGACATTGACTTATTAATAGTAGATGATGATGAAATAGCAGAAAATGCATTGCTAGGTAGGGGAATCCTATGCCGCGATGGCAAACGTCTGATTATTGAGAGCGATAAATGTCATATTAAAGAGCAGCCTAATATTATAAATGGGTCCTCTTCCGAGAACGGAAATTTAAGAATGTTTTTAACAAAACATCGACAGATTTTCGCCGAAAATGTTTCCGAGTGAGGTAAATGCGGAATAAGCAGGATGCAAATACAACTGACGACAGACGTCCCAATCCGCATGAAGCCTTATCGAATTGCTTTCTCCAGACGTCAAATTGTGTCCAATATCGTATCAGAATTACTCAGAAACGATATAATTCGTCACTCGGACTCGCCTTATGCCTCACCAATCGTTTTGGTCGAGAAGAAGAATGGAGAACACCGTCTCTGCGTTGACTACCGTAGTCTTAACAAAATAACTATTAAGAATCCGTATCCTATGCCAATAATGGAAGAGCAGTTTGCTCAGCTCGCCGGATATAAATACTTCACTACGTTGGACCTCCGAATGGGGTACCACCAAATAGAAATCGACGAAAAATCAAAGCTGTATACCGCATTTGTTACGACCGATGGTCATTATGAATACAATCGTATGCCATTTGGGCTTATCAACGCCCCCGCTATTTTCCAAGACGTCATGAACAAAGTTGCATCGAAAATGGATCCAGGCGAAGTTTTGGTATATCTTGATGACGTCATCATACCAAGAAAAACCATCGACGACGGTGTAAAAAGACTTGAAAAACTCCTACGACTACTACAATACAGCAAACTGACACTTCGTTTATCCAAATTTAAGTTTTTGGCTGAGGAATTGGTGTACCTAGGCCACAATATAAATGAACACGAGATCACACGTGCTGATCCAAATGTTGCTGCTATAAAGAATTTTCCGCCTCCTACAACAATAACTGAAGTACGACGTTTTCTGGGATTGACTGGGTTCTTCCGAAAATTTGTTCAGGATTATCACTCATCAGTAAACCAATAACCACTCTGCTACCAAAACAAGAAACAAATCTCACTTGGGGTACCGAGCAACAGCAATCGTTTGAACAGCTTAAAGATATTCTCTGTAACAGCCCCGTTCTTGCGTTATACGATCGTTTCGCAGAACACGAAGTGCATACTGATGCAAGCAGCGTTGGTATTGCTGCAGTCTACGAACGGCGAAACTTGGCAAGCAATATTTTATTATAGTCGTCATTGTACAGATACCGAAAAAAACTATCACAGCTATGAGCTCGAGACTCTGGCAGCCGTCAAAACTCTAGAGCGTTTTAGAATCTATCTCCTTGGTAAACATTTTCGTTTAATAACAGACTGTTCTGCAATTGCCCACGTTAAAGCGAATAAAGAGCTGAAATAGCAAGGTGGTGGTTAAAATTACTAGAATTTGATTTTGAAGCAATACATCGTCAGGAAAGCCGTCTTNGTCATTGTACAGATACCGAAAAAAACTATCACAGCTATGAGCTCGAGACTCTGGCAGCCGTCGAAACTCTAGAGCGTTTTAGAATCTATCTCCTTGGTAAACATTTTCGTTTAATAACAGACTGTTCTGCAATTGCCCACGTTAAAGCGAATAAAGAGCTGAAATAGCAAGGTGGTGGTTAAAATTACTAGAATTTGATTTTGAAGCAATACATCGTCAGGAAAGCCCACATCGACGCACTGAGCCGTTCACCGAATGAACCAGCGCACATCGTCAAACCTGCAGGGCATGTAATGCATGTAACAGCGAAAACCGAGGATTGGTTATTTACGTTGTAACTGCAGGATGAGTCTTTACGCGAAATAATTGCCGTGCTGAAGGACGAGAAAAAGTCTCCGAAAGAAAAACAGATCAAGACCGTTTATCAATTGAAAAATTATCGTCTATATCGCCGAACGAATGGGGAAGGGGAGCCATTGTTTGTCGTTCCCAAAGCCGTTGGATGGAGAGTCGTTCAACTTTGTCATGATGATGCGGGACACTTTGCAATCGAGAAATCAATTGAGCGCGTACTAGAGGTGTCAGACTATCGATAGTCACACCATCGATAGTTTTGATAGTTTTCCGAAAAACTATCAATATTCACGATAGTCTCGAAAAAAACAAAACTATCGATAGCACTATCGATAGCGCTAAATCAGTTAGGTTGCTTTGGTTTTACACGATCATAGTGAAATAAATATTTTCTTATAAAAGTTATAATCATTCAAAGTAACTGCTTAGCCAAAATACTTCTCTTTTTAGAAAGTTCAAAAACAAACACAAGTTATACAAACAAAACAGGATTTACGATTAACATATGTATGTATTTTGGCCTAAATGCGTGCATATTTGATTATGACGTCGGCATCACACTAAAAAACAAAATTTTTAATTCAAATTAAAAAATTCAAGTATTAAATACAATAGATCGATAGTCCTACTAAACTATCGATATTTTTGATAGTATCAGAAGAAACTATCAATGAGTATTGATAGTCTAAACAAATTGAAACTATCGATACTATCGATAGTGCCATCGATAATTTGACAACTCTAGCGCGTACAACGAAATTTCTGGTTCCCGAGCATACGTAAATATATAAAAGACTGCATAGCAGCATGCATTGAATGTTGCTACTATAAGGCCCATGGAGGCAAAACCGAAGGTCGTCTTCATTAGGATAGCGTTGAGTCAGTGCCCTTCAAGCTGATTCATATTGACCATCTTAGACCATTTATAAAAAGCAAGAGAGGAAATTGCTATGTTTTAGCTATTTCCGATGCGTTCTCCAAATTCTTAACAGCAAAAGCCGTACGTAACACTAAAACCACTCCAGTACTTAATGTTTTAAATGAGATGTCAAGCTATATCGGCCTGCTAACAACAATTGTCAGTGACAGAGGTACCCCGTTTACATCGAAACAGTTCGAAGAATACTGCGACAAACAAAGTATACAACATATCAAGACAGCAGTCCGGACCCCTCGTGAAAATCCTAAAGATTGGATCTTACACTAAGAGATCTGCAATGGGCCATCAACTCCCAGAAAAATTCAACATCGGGATTTTCTCCCAATGAGCTTGTATTCGATTTTAAGCTCCGTGACGTCACTAAAAATCGACTTTTAGCTGCTCTACATACTGGTGAAAACGATCCAGAGAATTCAGTCACCATTGCCGAAAACGTGAAGAAGCAGTCAAAAATATAGCCGCCGAAAGAGAAAAAGGGAAGCAGCGATTTGATAAACGTCACAGTAGCCCAACAATCTATAAAGAAGGTGACCTCGTTGTTATCGAGAATGAGCCGACATCTACTGGCGAATCTCGAAAGCTTGAGCCAAAATACCGAGGTCCTTACGCTTTTACCAAAGTATTAGGGAAGGACAGATATCAAATAGAAGACATCCCTGGTATGCAGATCACATCTAAAAGATAAAGTTCCACATTCTCCTCAGACAAACTTAAGCCATCATGCCGTTGTTGCCCTGACCTAGATGATTTCGAAGTCGAAAACGATTCTGGCCAGGAAAGGCCGAGCTGTCAGGTGTAGACTCCGAGTTATGTTTTATTTTAAGTACTCTGTACCTTTTAGTTCAACCATTCCACTGTAAAATGGCATTAAAAAGAAGAAGAATGAGTTCAAAAATAGCGGCAGTTGAAGCTTTACTGGAAGTGAGACAGGTCGAAAATCTTGCTCGACTATTCATTGAATATCACTAAAATCAATTAATTAAAAGCAAAACCGGCAAATAAGTGTTTTATTTTGGAATTTGTGTCACCAGTAGGGGACAATACATTCAAACCTCGACTTGTATGAATGNGCATTGTTCAACTTTGCGTTCAACTCAGCGCAGGGTTGCACGAAAAAAAATTGAATGTNAAAAGATAAAGTTCCACATTCTCCTCAGACAAACTTAAGCCATCATGCCGTTGTTGCCCTGACCTAGATGATTTCGAAGTCGAAAACGATTCTGGCCAGGAAAGGCCGAGCTGTCAGGTGTAGACTCCGAGTTATGTTTTATTTTAAGTACTCTGTACCTTTTAGTTCAACCATTCCACTGTAAAATGGCATTAAAAAGAAGAAGAATGACTTCAAAAAGAGCGGCAGTTGAAGCTTTACTGGAGGTGAGACAGGTCGAAAATCTTGCTCGACTATTCATTGAATATCACTAAAATCAATTAATTAAAAGCAAAGCCGGCAAATAAGTGTTTTATTTTGGAATTTGTGTCACCAGTAGGGGACAATACATTCAAACCTCGACTTGTATGAATGAAATGAAGTAACATTGCGGTATCACTGACGAGTTGGAGAATAAAAGTGTTTTTGCATTGTTCAACTTTGCGTTCAACATTTGCGTTCAACTCAGCGCAGGGTTGCACGAAAAAAAATTGAATGGCTAAAAATATCAAAATATGAAAAAATATCAAAATATTCGCCATAAAAAGGTGTTTGCATTGTTCAACTTTGCATTCAACTTTTGGTTGAATGGCCTTTCAACTAATCGCTTTCAACAAAGTTGGTCGCCAGCCAACATTTAGCCATTTAACTTTTTTCGTGCAACCCTGCGTTGAGTTGAACGCAAAGTTGAATAATGCAAACACTGCTTTAGATTTCGCCAAACAGCGCGTTGTTGGTGAATGAAACTGTCAATTGCTGCTTTCCCGTACTACACTATTTTCAGTTGTAAATGTGAAAACGTTACTTGTCACGGTGAAATAATAATATGTTTTAATAATAATATGTTTTAATGGATAATATGTTACTTTTATTAGAAGTTAAAAATAATTAAATAAAGAGAACTATTTANCCAAACAGCGCGTTGTTGGTGAATGAAACTGTCAATTGCTGCTTTCCCGTACTACACTATTTTCAGTTGTAAATGTGAAAACGTTACTTGTCACGGTGAAATAATAATATGTTTTAATAGTAATATGTTTTAATGGATAATATGTTACTTTTATTAGAAGTTAAAAATAATTAAATAAAGAGAACTATTTATTTTACTTGTTTTAATATGTATAAATGAAGGGCGGAATGTAGCTCTTATTTTTTAAATTTTACGTACGGCTCGTTAATTTTCATTCCTCATTGTGACTACATCTCGGAATATCTCATTGAATCTGACGCCTCCATCGTCTCTGCAGAGGATTTTAGCATAGAGAGCGACATAGACCAGTTCTACGAGGACGCGGTCGAGTATATAGCTGGCTATATTAACCGCAAGCTTCATTTAACTGGTGTNATTTTACTTGTTTTAATATGTATAAATGAAGGGCGGAATGTAGCTCTTATTTTTTAAATTTTACGTACGGCTCGTTAATTTTCATTCCTCATTGTGACTACATCTCGGAATATCTCATTGAATCTGACGCCTCCATCGTCTCTGCAGAGGATTTTAGCATAGAGAGCGACATAGACCAGTTCTACGAGGACGCGGTCGAGTATATAGCTGGCTATATTAACCGCAAGCTTCATTTAACTGGTGTGGAGTCCACGGACAATACGTTCACTTGGGTTGATGAATTGTCGAAAGGCGGTTTAATAAAGCTTAGTTCTGCGTTTGCGAAGAAGTTATTGTTCTTAGAAACCATTTTTATAAAATTTAATGGGGTGGAAATTTGTTGCGGTCCAAATTATATGCAAGAAATGCTTACCGCATCAAAAAATGTCAATCCTTAAAGTGATATAAATACACCATTTTTAATTGAGGGATTCACAANTATCCGCAAGCTTCATTTAACTGGTGTGGAGTCCACGGACAATACGTTCAGTTGGGTTGATGAATTGTCGAAAGGCGTTTTAATAAAGCTTAGTTCTGCGTTTGCGAAGAAGTTATTGTTCTTAGAAACCATTTTTATAAAATTTAATGGGGTGTAAATTTGTTGCGGTCCAAATTAAATGCAAGAAATGCTTACCGCATCAAAAAATGTCAATCCTTAAAGTGATATAAATACACCATTTTTAATTGAGGGATTCACAGCGGTGTCGTAGGTGTCGTATTGTTATATGTCGTAAACTTTAACAATACGACACTTACGACGCCGTTGTGAATACCCCAAATGTTTGTAACCCTATTCATTGAATTTAAACAGTTAAACAAAAGTATTTCTTATAGGGAAATCCACTGATAGCGAGAACTTTTAATAAGTATATATTCGAAATCAGTATTGGAAATAGTATCCAGTATAGTATCCGTTTTCTACTACCCTCAAATGCAGGACCGCAATTGGCATGCAGAAAAGTAAGGTTATGTAAGTGACATAACCTTATATTTATTTCACCATGAAGAATAGTCCCCTTTCAGACACGTCAAGTCTTGAAAGCAATTTTTTTCGCATTCTCTTTTGTGTTTTCTCTTTGCTTCCACACGCGTAAACTTTAATTGAATTCAAGTCCTTGGTTCTTTAAATGGGAAGCAACGAAAATATCAAAAGAGGCAAGAAAACTTGAAACGAATTGACGGTACGGAGGTATCCACGATTGAGAGAATACAAAGGTTGCGCCGATCTCGGACCGCTATTCCTCTCTTAACGAATTTGACAGAATCGTTGTTTGCATGACGTCACACTGGTGCAACTTGTTTACGTTTTTCCTTGCAAAATTTTTTCTTCTTCTTCCATTCTTGATCACGTTTTGGCATTTCTCTCTCGCAATTGCACCAGTGTGACGTCACACAAAAGTTATTCTCAAAAATCCTCTCTGATCGGCGCAATCTTGTATTCTATCATTCTTGGGAGGTATCTGTACTCTTCCCCTCTCTTATCACCACCTTCGCCTGCGAACGAGCAGACTTGAAAGCAAGACTTGACGTGTCTGAAAGGGGACATAGTCAAAACGAAATGAGGGATGGTCATTTGTAAATGAGAATAGTCACTTACAAAGGAGAATGTTCACTTGCAAATGAGAAAGCGTTATTTGAAATTTTTAATTGAAAAAAGAGTAATCAATTGTAAATGAAAAAGTGTCAAATGAAAATGCGAAATCGACATTTGGTAATGAGAATAGCCAAACTTTCAGGTTTTGCAAGATTTGCGGCACCTCTTTTGGTAGGGTCTGGCCGAAACACTCGGAAAAGCTTGCGGCTACTCTTTTGATAATTTTACAAAACCATGTTCATAGCCTTGGTTTTATATTAGTTTACAGAATCTTAAAATGAGTTCGATACGAGTAAGTATCGAGTACTTCTCTACGATACATTTGTAGCATCGATACTTTTCATCGATATTTTTAAAGAGTACGGCATAGCTGGGCAGCGGTTGTCCGGCGGGCGACTGCGCGGCGTATTCGCATATACATACACGCTCTGCTTAGGAAGACAGCAAAAGCTTCATTCAACCCCAGTAGAAATCGGTTGTATGCATTCATGAAGTATGCATGCTGTATCAGTGAAAAAGTGTGAACAATTCATGAGCGGCCATGAATTTCCAGAAATAAAGTCAAATTATGGCGAATTATATGTGAATAACTCATTGAGAGGGCAGACCAGTATGTTTGCATGTATGTATTTATAAAAAAAAATATTTATTGGTTCAAAAATGGTGGGAGGTACTGTGGCCAATAGTAAAGTTCGTTTACCACGTCTGCACGGTTGTAAGCCATGTAGAGTCCGCAAAATGCTCCGGAAGCAGTGTCCGGAGGATGCATCAGACTAGGCCGAGCATAATTGAACTGCTACCAAATTATAAGTTTTATTACATGGCAGTTGAGAAGTGCATGTACATAAAATTCAATAATTTAATGAAGGAAATTTTTGGACATGCAGCAGTACATAGCATGTGAATAATTGATCGCTTGGTCCCTTCGCACTCACCTTGATCACATACACACTTTCCGTTGGAAGGAAAAACTTTGGGTTCGATTTTGAATGTTTACAAAAGTATCCGCAGTTTATTTATAAGCCGTACAATTCGGCGCAATTTATTATTAGGCTTTCACACGATATAAAGGTTGAGTTTAGAGGTATATATGTATATGTATATACACAAGAGTTTGCTTATTTGACAAGATAAAAGATTTGCACGATATGAACTGTAGAAAGGGCGCGTGCGCGTTGTCCGACTTGAGTAGCTGAACTAACTTTGGCATAATTTGGCACGATGATGGTAGGCGGCCGTGCGCGCTCGGTAATTATTTTCGGAGTTGACGTAGGTCAACTGCCAAACTGCTGCGGCCAAGGATTGCGCGCACGGCCGTCGGATTGCGCTTTAAGCGGCGGCTTAAACATCCTCCCCGCCCTGCAGGAATGCGCTGCTTAGGGTCTCCTGCAGTTCTTTCAGCGCGCGGATCGCGTTGCCCAGGGCGCGGTTAGTGGTGCGGCCCTGGTAGCTGGCCGTTTGCAGGCCTTGGGGGGTGCGAGCGATCGTCCTTTGGGCGGTCTTTTTGCGCGGTGGTTGCGGCGCCTGCCTTCCGCGGTTGTGCGTATTCTTCTGCGCCTTCCTCTTCGGCGGTGCGCGCCGCTTTACGCTCGTTGGGGCCTTTGTGGCCGCTGCGGGCCGGTTGGCCTTCTGCTTCCGTTGGCCAGTGCGCGCGGGCCTGTTAGCTGCCACATGCAGCAGCGTATGGTGCGCTAAGCCGCAAACCTTGCAGCTGCCTGGAGAATCGCACTCGCCGGTTGTGTGGGTGAGCGCAAGGCAGTTGACACAATACCCTTGCGCCCGGGATACTGCCAATCGCTGCGGTGGCTTCATGGCCTTAAAGGCCGGGCACGTCCTGAGCGCGTGGTACTTGTGGCAGAGCCGACATTGGAGGCAGTTCTCCGTCTCTGCCGTTGGAGCCAGGGGGCATGCCTTCCGCGATGCCATGGTGTCTTCAATCTGGAAGTAGAAGCAAAGGCAGAGAAACGAGGAGTACTTGGGTACAATATTTAAACGGGAAGTTAAGACCCTTAATATACAAAAGGAAAAGATGTATAGAATTATTTATTGTGCTTTTGGAAGGAAGCACAGTTTGACAAGTGGCCGCGTGATAACTCCATTTTGTGTACGGACTTCCACAACACGTATGTGGTTATCAGGGCCATGGCGAACGTTTTCGATTCGTCCCAATCGCCACTCGGTGGGGGGGAGTGAATCTTCTTTGATCACGACGATGTCGCCTGGCTGAGGATCGCGTTGTGGGGTTTTCCACTTGTATCTCTTCTGAAGATCTTTGAGGTAATCTTCTTTCCAGCGGCGACTAAATTGGTGGTGAAGTGCTTTGACTTTCTCCCACCGGTTTAGTAGAGAGAGGTCTTCCGCATTAGGCTCGGGAATGGCCAATAGCGGTGCACCTCGAAGGAAGTGACCCGGAGTAAGTGCTGTCATATCAGCTGGGTCTTGAGAAAGTGCGGATAGAGGCCTCGAGTTGAGGACTGCTTCAATTCGCACCAGAAGCGTCGTGAATTCTTCGAAAGTGAACTTGTGGGTTGCAGCGGTTTTCTTTAAATGGATTTTAAAGCTTTTCACTGCAGATTCCCACAAGCCGCCCATGTGGGGGGCGCTGGGTGGTATATATTGCCAGTTGATGCCTTGAGGGGCATATTTTTTGACAATGTCTGCGGAACATTCGTTAAGGAATTTAACGAAGTCGCGTTCTGTTGCGCGCTGGGCGCCAATGAACGTTTTTCCATTGTCGCTCATCATTTTTGAGGGAAAACCTCGTCTGCCAACGAAGCGGGCGAATGCTGCTCGAAAAGCCTCGGTTGTAAGATCCGAGCATAGCTCGAGATGCACTGCCTTTGTGGAAAAACAGACAAAAACTGCAACGTATCCCTTGATAAGGGTTGTAGATCTTAGCACCGATGCTTTAATTTGGAATGGCCCAGCAAAATCTACTCCCGTTGTGGAAAATGGGAGTGAGAAACTGCAGCGCTCAGGGGGTAGAGCGGCCATTATTTGGGTGCGTGTTTGTTGCTTGTAAAGCGTGCACACTTTGCATTGAAAGATGAATTTTTTAATTAGAGGTTTCAGCTTTGGTACGTAGTACTCTTGCCTTACCATTTGGAGCATTAATCGTGTTTCTGCGTGAAGAAGCAGCGAGTGTAAAAACTCCAAATATAGCTGGCAGAACCTCGATTCGGTAGGGAGAATTATTGGGTGCCTTTCATTATAGCTTAATGTGGAATGTGCTAATCGGCCATTAACCCGTAAAAGTCCGTCTTTGTCCAACGAAGGATTGAGAACAATAAGAGGACTTTTTTTGTTAAGTGGCTTTTTATCTTGCAAAGCGCTTTTTTCGCTCGGAAAATGGCGTGATTGCGCTGCGTTGATAAGATGAATTTTTGCATATTGAAATTCGTTATGTGTCAGATGTGGATAGGTGATTGTGGCTACCCCCTTTGATTTGTTGCGGGCATTGCTCACGAAGCGGAACATGTACGCAGTCACGCGGAGTGCTCGAGAGAAAGAAGAAAAGCGATCAAGAAAATCGACCTCTTCTTCGAGCGCGTGATATGCCTCCACCTTGCGCTTTTCTGGTGGAGATGCACTGCATGCCTTTGACCTTGGCCATGCATCCATGTGGCAAGAGAGCCATGTTGGTCCGTGCCACCAGAGTGGGGAATTCGCCAAATCCTGCGGTTTGCACCCACGGGTGCCGAGGTCGGCTGGATTATCTTGGCTGGAAACATGGCGCCATGCACCGGTTGGAAGATATTCCCGGATTTGAGAGGTACGATTGGATACATACGTCTTCCATGTACATGGTGGCTTTTCAAGCCAAGCTAGCACAATCTCTGAATCTGACCATAAGAATATGTTGCACGATTCCAATTTGAGCTGTTTTCGAACAGTTGCGACCAGTTTTGCGAGTAAGACTGCACCACACAGCTCCAGGCGTGGCAAGCTTACCGTCTTCAATGGTGCGACTTTGCTTTTTGCAACCAAGAGAGTGGAATATCTTTGGTTGCTAGCATCTGCGCGGATGTAAATCGCAGCGCAATATGCTTTTTCCGAGGCATCGCAAAACCCGTGGATTTGGGTATCTTGCCCCGGAGTGAAATTAACCCATCGAGGGATTTCGATGTGGCAGATAGCTGGCAGATTTTCTGCGAACTGTTGCCATTTTGCTAAAGATATAGGTTTGGCACATTCGTCCCAATCAACGCCATCTAGCCAAAGTTCTTGAAGAAGAATCTTAGCTTGAATCATCACTGGCGATAGCCATCCTGCCGGGTCAAAAAGTTTTGCGACAGAAGATAAAATTTGTCGCTTTGTGACGGCATTCGATGTCGATGCAGGCAGAATGGTGTATGAAAATTTATCTGTGAGTGCGTTCCATTGTATACCAAGAGTTTTGGTTGTGGAAGCGCTCTCAAATTTCAAAAAGTTGGAGTCGAGAAGATCCTCTTTTGGAAATTTTTCTAAAATGGCCGGATGATTGGCCGTTAGTTTCTTGAGTATGAAACCAGCTGACTTAAGCGCTTTGATCACTTGAAAAAGTGATTCAGTGGCGTTGTCAATATCATGACTTCCGGATAGGATGTCATCCACATACGTTTCGGTTTTAAGTATTGTGGCAGCCAAGGGAAATGTCGCTATCGTATCATCTGCTAATTGATGCAGGGTACGGATAGCGAGGTATGGTGCACAATTAACCCCGAACGTTACGGTTTTAAGATTATAATCGGTGACAGGAGAGTCAGCCGATGTGCGAAATAAGATTCGCTGAAAATCTTTATCGTCCTCATGGATGAGTATTTGACGATACATTTTTTCAATGTCGCCATTGAACACGAATCTGTGCATTCGCCACTGCAGAATGAGCAGCATGAGATCTGGCTGGAGTGTGGGACCAGTGTGCAACACGTCATTCAGGGATTTTCCTGAACCAGATGTTTTTGAGGCGTTGAATACCACGCGAACTTTGGTGGTTACCTTATCTGGTTTGACGACCGCATGGTGTGGCAAGTAGAATGAGAAGTATTTGCCATTAGCTACTATCTCACATGGCTTCGTGTGCTCCATATGACCGAGGTCGAGATATTCTTGCAACACATTGTTGTACATTGTGCCTAAGTCTCCTTTTTTCTGAAGCGATCGCTCCATACTGAAAAACTGCTGAAGTGCAGCAGACCGAGAGTGGCCCAGAGACAGCTTTTTTGGAAATTCTTCCTTGAATGGAAGTCGCACAATGTATCGACCGTTTGGGGCACGAGTCGTTGTTGTTGCATATATATGCTCACAAGCCTGATCTTCAGGGGAAATTTGTGGAGGTTGTGGAATCTCCTCCTCTTCCCAAAACTTTCGAAGCTGAGAGCTGAGAGTTGCATTCGAGCACTCTTCTACTTGTGTCGAGAATGACACCACATTTTCGGTTATTGGACCACTGAGAATCCAGCCAAATATTGTTTTTTGCGCAAGTATAGTGTCGCAAATATTTTGTATACCTTCCAGCAGGATTTGTGGAAGTATATCGCTGCCGATTACCATGTCAGTTTGAGCTGGTATGTGACAGCTTGGGTCAGCAAGTTCAAGGATCTTGAATTGCTGCCAGTTTTCACGGCTAATGGTGAATGTAGGCATGTGCCTCGTGAGCTGAGGTAACACGATAGCCTGTGTGTTTATCCGTTGCATGGTTTTTGGTGCTACCAATGTGAGTGGACAAAGCTTTGAGGAGCTTTGTACTACATGTCCACCCATGCCGGAAATTTCGAACTTGGAATGTTCGAATGGTAGTTTCAACCGTTTTTGAACTTTCGAGGAAATGAAAGTTCTTTGTGAGCCTTGATCAATCAGGGCTCTAAGTTGAAACAATTCACCCTCGTGTTCAACTGCGACTATGGCAGTTGGAAGGAGAATTTTGCTATCATTGTCGGTGTGCAATGATTGTATTTGTGCTTGTTTGGAACAGCACGGTTGCTCGCTGGAATCGGAGCTTGACTGCGCTTGTCGAGCGGGAGGTGTCGACTGGGCAGTAGTGTGTTGTGCGGCGGTTTCATTCGCTCGCGCACTGGAGTGTCGAGATTGTGGTTTGGGATTCATGTGCAGCAGGGAGTGATGCCGTTGTTGGCAATGTGTACATGACCACTTGCTCGGACACTCATTAGTGCTATGGGTATTACCAAGGCAGTTTTTGCACAGCTTGGTTTGGTTTGCGAATTGTACTCGGTTCGGTACCGAAATTCGCTTAAATTGTGGGCAGACTCTAATGGGATGAGGGGACTTGCAGTAAGAGCAAGTTGGTTCCCTCTTAGGTTCTGCCACAAAGGTTTGAGTCCTGTTAAAGGACCTGTTTTGCGCAGCATTTTGATGAGCGACTGGTTTTTGTTTATTTTGGCTTGGATGAAGCCGGTTAAGTCTTTCGACTACTTCGTATCTTGAAGTAAGAAAATCGTCCATTTGTGACCATGAGGGTAAATCTCTTCGAGAAGAGAGAGATTGTTCCCAAAGTGACAGTGTGGTTTCGGGCAATTTGGATGAGCAAATGTACACCAATATGGGATCCCAACTGTCTGTCTGGACGTCTTGGGAATTAAGAACTGACAGACAGTTGTTAATTGATGTTTGCAGCCTTTGAAGTTGCTCGCTATTCTCGGATTGAATAGTCGGCAAAGTCATCAAAATTTTAATTTGGTTGTCAACCAAGATACGTTTGTTTTCGTATCGTGACCGTAAAGCTTCCCAGGCCAGCTCGAAGTTATCATCGCTGAGCGGGTATTGCTTGACGATGGAACCGGCTTTTCCTTGAGTTTTGTACCGGAGGTGATACAGTTTTTGAGCACGGGAGAGCTTCGGGTGGTTGATGTACACCGCTGTGAACATGTCACGAAAAGCGGGCCATTCTTCGTAACCACCGTAAAATGTCTCCGTGTCACAAGGTGGGACTTGAAGAAAAACGTTTGCCTCTGCCGAGGTGTGTTCCACGCGGGGTGGTGGACTCGGTGCGGCGATTGCTTTAATCAACGACAGTTGATCGGCAATTTTAGCTTTGGTCACCTCATATAATTCAAGGCAAGTGAAGTACTTGCCTTCTACCGAACTCTTAAAGTTTTCGGGTAGGCTGTCATCTGGCTTTGAAAAAACCAAATCATAGGCGGACTGAAGCCGTGCCCAACAATCATCTAGTGATTTGTCTTTTATCATAAGATATGATTCAGTGTGGTCTTGGATCGGTGCATCACTGAATCTTGCACAGTATCTCATGATACTGTCACTTTCCGCTATAAACTTTTGAGCGGATGGGTCAAAAGTTTTAGGTTTCGGGCGCGGTGAGGGTTCCCTCTTACCACCGGTGGCTTCTTGCGAAGCAGTTTTTGACCTTGTCTCGATTTCAGACATTTTTGGTGGACTGTGTCCAAGTGGCATTTTTAATGCTGTGGAAGGTCACACGTATAAAAATTGAGAGAAAAATTTATCAAATTTTACTGAGTACCACCCAGATAACGTTCGCAAAAATTAGAAAAATATATGTCAAACGAGTAAAAATTGCACTTTGTGCCACAGAAAATCAGGAAAAGAATTTTAAGATTTTGTGGCGGTGTTTGTGTTTTTTGTTTCTTGCAAATTACGTGAAATTATATTTGCTTTAATTTTTGGTTCAGCACTTTTTATTACGTGGAAAACGGAGCGTCCCAATTAAATCCGCGGAATTTGGATTTGAAAAATTTCAGTACGAGAAAAAAAAATCACAAACACTTTTCACTTTTATATACGTGGTGAAATATACGTATGTATAAATATTTAATGTGATATAACTAATTATGTAAATACTGAAAAAGTAATGGTTATTTATCACTATCTAGACCAATGCAATTCGGGAGCTTTCCCTACTGGGTTGCATGTATCTGATATCTTGAACTCACTTCTTATCGCGTTATGGATAATATTCGTGTGACAATATTCTTTGTTAGCACGTATGTACAAAAGTGCAGAATATGTAGAATGTAAAAATGTACGTACGTATGTATGTACAAATATTTACGTATGAAGCCGAGTATATGGCTAAGCTATGCTTTGTCACAGCAGTGGTGAGTTAAGAAACGAAAACAACAGAGAATTTGTTTTGATTATAGTGCGTATGTATGTATGTGTGCGGGAATGCACAAGTGGATATAATAATACGTAAAGAGCCGCTCACCGCTGAGAGAGCGGGCTTTGATTTACGTTCTCTTAGCTTGGTGAGTGCAGCAGAGAAAAGCAAGATTGAAATAAATTAAAATAAGCTAGAGTGCGCTTGGTACGTGTGGACTGTATTGTTCGATAAATAGCAGCGACTCTCTTAGCTATTATACGAATAGTTGCAGAAAATGCAACTGGTAAAAATGTTTCTATGTGCTAACGTATGTACATATGATATATGGGAAATAGTGCACTTATGTTTTTCGGCAATTTGTTTAGCCAAGTTCAACGAACTATGCGACCAACGGCAAAAATTGGTAAGCAGAGGAAAGTATGTGATTTTAATGTGCTAATATTTTGTTCTTGCACAGTGGGACACAGTAGGCATATAAACTGCAACGGAATTTATTTTGGGGTATATATCAGAATTTGTATATATGTACATATATATATATATATATATAAGATTGGCGGTAAGTGGAGATATACCGCTTTCCGGAAAACGGAATGTTTCTACCAAAATTCAATAGCGGCAAATTGCCGATGTGAGATTTTTGGGCGGCAAGAAAATATCCGCAATTTTAGTGAAACCGTTTTTGGCGAGAATAAATACGCCTTTTATGAATATATATATATATATATGTATGTATATACGTATGTATGCCCGTTGGCAGTTTATTAGAAATAATATAACTTTTAAGAATATGAAAGTTATATTTATTTCAATTTTTAAGGAAATTAAAAATTTGCCGACTTACTACTTTCCTTGATTTATGTAGCGATGAATGTATGTAAGTCCTTTTTGCGCCGGGGTCTTCTTGTGCTGGTGTTGTTGTTACCGCTTATGTTTATGACGGCTGCTGATGATGTTGATGGCTTCTGGTGCTATTGATAGCTGCTGATGCTGGACGGTTTTTTTTTTTTTGCGATATGTATGTATGTAGACAATAAGCATACAATATGTGCACTCTTTTCAACACTGTCTGTTTTTTTTCAAAAAATATTAAGTTTTGGAGGGTTTTGTTTTATTTCGTTTTGTTTATATGTATGTACATATGAAAATTAAGCCGATTTGTTTAGTTCAAAAAGGCGTAGGAGATTATTTCAATTTTTTATTTTTTTTTCACAGTTTTTTTTTTTTTGAGCAAATAAGGGCAAATTTTCTTTAAATTTTTATTTATTTTTGTCCACTTTAAGTTTTCGAATGTACGTGCACTTTTTTAACACTATTGTTTGTTGTTTATTTAAATTTCAAAAATTTATAATTTTTGTCTTTTTTGTTTTTGTATATGTACGTGCACTTTCACCACTTAGTTTATAGTTTTTGGCGTCGTATAAACGAACGAGCGAGTGGAATTTAATTTGTTAGATTTAGTTAAATTTTTTTTCTTTAGGAGCTGGGCCACGGTTGGCTGCGAAGGACCATGAATATTTTGGTCGCTTGGTCCCTTCGCACTTACTTGGTACACACGCACTGATTTCCGTTTAAAGGAAACACTTGGGTTTGAATTTTAAAAGGTTTACAATATTCAGTTTTATTTACAAGCTTTTCAAAAGTTATAAAGCTTAGCGCAAATTTCTTTTTATTTTGATCGAACACATATATAAACCTAGCGTTGGCTTATTTAAACTTATTTGCACAATCCTTTAGAAGGGGCGCGTGCGCGATGTCCGACGTTAATAGCTGAACTAACTTTGGCATAATTTGGCACGATGATGGTAGGCGGCCGTGCGCGCTCGGTAATTATTTTCGGAGTTGACGTAGGTCAACTGCCAAACTGCTGCGGCCAAGGATTGCGCTTTAAGCGGCGGCTTAAACAGCATGCATTTAGGCGCCTGGTGTTAGCAGTCGCGTCTAAACAGTATACGAACGTACTTTGATGGTGTTTTTAAGTACAATTTTCTAAAAATTTTACCGCTATATATCATGACAAAATGTTTGTAATATTTTCAGTCTTGTACAAAAATTTTAGCGCATGTGCTGTGCGATAATGTTTTCGGCACTAACATGGCTTTTACATGATATGGATTTGCATATGTAAATGCTACCGTTTTGTTTGTACTTGTCTATATTAAAATGTATCAGAGAAATAGAATTTACATATTGTGGCGAATACTGCGGCAACGCGAAGCGAACCACGAGAAATAGGCCGAATGTTCGAGGAATGAAGTAGAATGTTCCACAAAGAGAACATTGCGAACAGCGAGAGAAAGAGAATGAGCGATTAACTTCAGAACGTTCTAGAATTTTTATGAGTGCGAGCGCAGGTATATAAGAGCCACCACACAGCGGAGTGAGTTTGTTACAAGTCAGCACGCTACAAGTACAGTGAGTTGCGAATAAGCAAGCTATAACTTTAAATGTGTTCAGAAGTTTTGTAAAGCGTTGTAATTGCTTTAACGAGTATTGTAAAGTGCTTTTACGGTATTAGCGAGTATTGTAAATTGTTTGTTGTACAATAAAGTCAATTGTACTACAATTTGGTCATCGTTAGCATTTATTTAACAATCCAGCTATACGAGCCGCACGACATTTCTGAAATCCCTCACGGTTTCGAGGTTAATCGTAACAATTGGTGTCAAAAGTGGGATTGTTAAATAAATCCCGAAGGATAAACTTTTGAAAATGCCAAAAATGCAGGACCCAAAGATTGAGGAGCTGAAACAGGAGTTGGAAAAGCGTAATTTGGCCACCTCCGGAAGAAAAGTGGAATTGTTATCCCGGTTTTGGGAGGCTATGGAAGCTGAAGGCATCGACGTGCACAAATACGACTTCCAGGGTAAACCCGACGATGCATCCGCAAAGGACGAACAGAAGGATGAGGCTGCTTGTTCGTCGAAGGATGTGCAGCAGACATCCGGGAAGGTTGAAGAACGGCAAAAGGCTCTTAGTTCACCAACAGCTATGAACATGAACATGTTATTGGCTGCCATGTCACAGATGTCATCACAGCTGTCGTCACAGATGCAAGCGTTGGGGACACGTATATCTTCAGATGTATCAGCGCAGGTGTCATCCCGGTTAGAAACTCAGCTACAGGCACAGGAGGCACACATATCATCACAGCTGGAAAAAATTACACAAATACAGGACAAACGTGAAGAGAGACAGGAGAAAGTCGAAGCAAAGGTAGAAGAATTGGATGGTCGTCTCCGAGATATGCAGTTGAATCGTCCAGCTACTTCGACAAGCGCGCCCAAGGTAAAGACTCCATCATTTGACGGCACGATTCCTTTCCAGGTCTTTAAGCTCAAGTTCGAAAAAACTGCTGCAGCAAATCATTGGCGCATGGACGATAAATCCGCTGCGCTATTCGTTGGATTGAAAGTACCTGCTGCAAAAAGCTTGCAGACTATTCCCGACTGTTACGATGCGTTGATGAGTGCTGTGGAGAGACGTTACGGTAGCGAACACAGGAGACAGATTCACCAAATGGATCTGGAGAGCCGCTGCCAAAAGGCCAACGAGACTCTACGAGAATTCGCCTCAGAGATCAATAGGTTGGCTCATTTGGCTATTGGAAACGTACCTGGTGAACACCTCGAAAGGGTAAAGATCCAGAGGTTCATCGACGGAATGCGGGACATGTATACCAAGTGAGAGACGTACGCGAATCCAAAGCCAACATTTGCTGAAACCGTATCGTATGCTCAGACGCGTGAAACGGCGGCGCTCCTAAGTGGACCAGCCTACAAAGCATATCGTGTAGAAGTGGAAACACCGGTAGACACAAATGAAATGCTGAAGAAGATTAGCCAACTGCTGGGTGAGAAAATTAATGGCTGTGGCAAATGTTTTAAATGTTGAAAGCTAGGCCACTTCGCCCACGATTGCAGCGCAAGTTCCAGTGGGCTCAAAGGACGCAAACGCAGAGCTGAAGGATACGAAATCAGTCGTTAAACTAAAACGAGCCAGCAGGAAGGGCCGCGTGCGAAGTGGAAGGGCCCATAATCTCCGTCTCACAAATTGGCCGGAATGCGAGCAACCTCACTTTTGGTGGATGTGTGAATGGGCAGCAGCGAGTGCTAACATTGGATACTGGAGCGTCACATTCCATTATTTGACCTGATGTGGCTACTTTTTATGTGAAGCCACTACCTGGAGCAAAGCTGCAGACTGCAACTGGTGAGCGAACCCAAGTGTTAGGAGAAGTACTATGCGAGCTAATAATCAACGGGTTGGCCTCGTACACGAAGTTTATTGTAGCAGACATTGTGGATGAAGTCATCATCGGCGCAGATTTCCTACGTGGGCAAGGCATGAAGATTGACCTCCAGGGAATGATCCTAACCTATGGGGACAGGAAAGTGCCACTTGGGGTTGGTTACGACAGCCAGTACTGCATCAGACGGGTAGTCTTATCGGAAGTGTCGAAGATTCCACCAGAAACGGAAGCGGTTAGTTGGGAGGAGGTTGGCAGTGATGGAGACGGAGTGGTTTCGTCAGGAGAAGGAAGCGGTTCATCGATACAGGCGTGACGGTTCCGCCGTCTCAGTGAAGAAGAGGTCGCAACAAGGAAGTGGTCATGGCAAGCCAGGCAGTGTTTCCGGCAGGAGGAAAGCCGCTAAACCACGTTGCAATGGTGATACGCCGGTGGCCGGAAATGGAAGCGGCTTTGGAAGCTTTGAAGCGTCCCGGAAAAGGTGGCCGGCAAAGGCGAGCAGTTAAGCCGGAAGTTAAGGATGAGGCTATACATGTCGGGTCAATGAGGTTGACGCCGGCGAAAGAGCGAGATGCGGAAACACTGGGCAAGTTTCAGCGTGAGGAACCGAATTTAGCAAGATGTTCTAAAGGAAGGCCAACGAGACTCTACGAGAATTCGCCTCAGAGATCAATAGGTTGGCTCATTTGGCTATTGGAAACGTACCTGGTGAACACCTCGAAAGGGTAAAGATCCAGAGGTTCATCGACGGAATGCGGGACATGTATACCAAGTGAGAGACGTACGCGAATCCAAAGCCAACATTTGCTGAAACCGTATCGTATGCTCAGACGCGTGAAACGGCGGCGCTCCTAAGTGGACCAGCCTACAAAGCATATCGTGTAGAAGTGGAAACACCGGTAGACACAAATGAAATGCTGAAGAAGATTAGCCAACTGCTGGGTGAGAAAATTAATGGCTGTGGCAAATGTTTTAAATGTTGAAAGCTAGGCCACTTCGCCCACGATTGCAGCGCAAGTTCCAGTGGGCTCAAAGGACGCAAACGCAGAGCTGAAGGATACGAAATCAGTCGTTAAACTAAAACGAGCCAGCAGGAAGGGCCGCGTGCGAAGTGGAAGGGCCCATAATCTCCGTCTCACAAATTGGCCGGAATGCGAGCAACCTCACTTTTGGTGGATGTGTGAATGGGCAGCAGCGAGTGCTAACATTGGATACTGGAGCGTCACATTCCATTATTTGACCTGATGTGGCTACTTTTTATGTGAAGCCACTACCTGGAGCAAAGCTGCAGACTGCAACTGGTGAGCGAACCCAAGTGTTAGGAGAAGTACTATGCGAGCTAATAATCAACGGGTTGGCCTCGTACACGAAGTTTATTGTAGCAGACATTGTGGATGAAGTCATCATCGGCGCAGATTTCCTACGTGGGCAAGGCATGAAGATTGACCTCCAGGGAATGATCCTAACCTATGGGGACAGGAAAGTGCCACTTGGGGTTGGTTACGACAGCCAGTACTGCATCAGACGGGTAGTCTTATCGGAAGTGTCGAAGATTCCACCAGAAACGGAAGCGGTTAGTTGGGAGGAGGTTGGCAGTGATGGAGACGGAGTGGTTTCGTCAGGAGAAGGAAGCGGTTCATCGATACAGGCGTGACGGTTCCGCCGTCTCAGTGAAGAAGAGGTCGCAACAAGGAAGTGGTCATGGCAAGCCAGGCAGTGTTTCCGGCAGGAGGAAAGCCGCTAAACCACGTTGCAATGGTGATACGCCGGTGGCCGGAAATGGAAGCGGCTTTGGAAGCTTTGAAGCGTCCCGGAAAAGGTGGCCGGCAAAGGCGAGCAGTTAAGCCGGAAGTTAAGGATGAGGCTATACATGTCGGGTCAATGAGGTTGACGCCGGCGAAAGAGCGAGATGCGGAAACACTGGGCAAGTTTCAGCGTGAGGAACCGAATTTAGCAAGATGTTCTAAAGGCAGTGCAGCACGAAGGCAGGAGCCTGGGTGTGATGGACAGAGAATTCCGCACAGATCTGGCAAAAAGGGTGCCCACGAGTAGAGACATGGTCTGCTCCCCACCAGTGGCCGGCAGAAACACGACCATGTGAGATGGTGCACCACCGGAGATAAGCTGGAAGCAATGTCCAGTAACGCATCGAGCCGAGAGGAGATACAGGAAGGCGATTTGGTGTTGTTGCACATGCCGCACCCGAAGAAAAGTTTAACCTCCGAACAACATCGTAACTGGAAAGGTCCATATAGGACAACGGCTGAAGGACGCATTGCGTCAAATCCAGACAGCTGGGAGAACCAAGATGAAAGACTAGCAACGTTTGGAGCAGCAAGTGTGTCTGATCGAGACGATCAGACTTAGGTTGAGGGCAGTGTGGCGAATACTACGGCAACGCGAAGCGAACCACGAGAAGTAGGCAGAATGTTCGAGGAATGAAGTAGAATGTTCCACAAAGAGAAAAGTCAAGTTGGATGAACACTGCGAACAGCGAGAGAAAGAGAATGAGCGATGAACTTCAGAACGTTCTAGAATTTCTATGAGTGCGAGCGCAGGTATATAAGAGCCACCACACAGCGGAGTGAGTTTGTTACAAGTCAGCACGCTACAAGTACAGTGAGTTGCGAATAAGCAAGCTGTAAGCTTAAATGTGTTAACAAGTTTTTTAAAGCGTTGTAATTGCTTTAACGAGTATTGTAAAGTCCTTTTACGGTAATAGCGAGTATTGTAAATTGTTTGTTGTATAATAAAGTTAATTGTACTACGATTTGGTCATCGTGAGCATTTATTTAACAAACCAGCGATACGAGCCGTATAATATTTGGGAAATTCCTCAAGGGTTCGAGGATAATCGTAACAATATGGAAATATATGTATATCGTGTTAGATTGCTTTGTTACTGTTCAATTAATGCATTATTAGTTCTTTACAAGCACCAACTATGTGTATTTTTGTATGCCTTAATACTGGTGTTTTTGAATGTTTGAAGCAGCTATAGTACAAGTGTATGATTAGAGTATGCATACGCTCTGAGAAACCACACGTGTTAAATAGAAATGAAAGTGCATTTATACTGGCACGCATACATAGCAGCAAGTTCATGCCACCAAAATCGATGTCGTATGCATAAGATTTATACTGGGACTGCACGACTTGTTCGCACGCACACAGTGACATCAATTGCACGCACACTACAAAAACGCTCGGCCGAAGCTGCCCTTCTGGAGTACGGGCACCAAGTACATGACGGTATCGGAACAACACTACCTGCAAGTAGGAATGCAAGGCGAATTTATATAAGGTGGTGTTACTAGATCAGCTGAATTTGTGTATGCGTTTCGCCTCGTGGCTTCTTATGTCAAATTGAAATATTTTGTTTGCATTTCCACACACACTCTTACAGATTTTGACAGTTCACGCCGCAAAAGCAAAAACAAAATACTTGTAAATTTTTGTTTTTGTACTGCTGCTATCACGTTATATTAATTCGCCTTGTAGGAATGCAAAAAACACATCGATGCATTGAAAACATCGATGTCGGCTTTTTGGTGTATCGAATAATACCGATGTTTTGAACCGATATACATCGACATATCGATGTATTTATTTTCGATGCATTGACTTTTTGTGCAATGTACGCTGTACCAAGGCGAATTTATACAAGGTGGTGTTAACAGAGCCAAAACAAAAATCAAAAAAGGTACAAATTCGCCAGTTTAATGTACGGTTATTTCAAAGCAAAATTTTAATCTCCTGATGGACTGGAGGATGGTTCCGTGCGCAGAAGTGGAAAAATTTTGACTGCCATTCACCTGGGAGTGGCCAGAAGCGATTATTGCGCGTACAATTCAAATCGCAGCTCACAACGTCCGGATATTTATATCCACGTATCCTCTGGGTAGCAACCGAACCCTCGCTTGGGAGCGAGCTAAAGTGAGAAGGCGTCAAACTTCGCGTGCGCTGAGTTTGGGTCCCGCCACGTTAAAACCCCGCCCAATAAAAAAGAACAAACTGTCTCGGAAAAGGGGGTCTTTTCTGATGACGACCACGGCAAACGTATAAAGGGCTATGATTTAAGGATATGCACCTGGAATATCCGGACCCTTAATGGGGAAGGTGTGTCTGTCCGGCTGGTTTATGTCCTCGGGAAGACCAAGGCTGACTTCACCGCCATCCAAGAAATGCGATGGACGGGGCAAGGAAAAGTAAGCGTGAAGCCTTGCGACGTTCACTACAGTTGCCACGTAAAGCAGCGCAAATTCGGTGTTGGATTCGTTGTAGGAGAGAGACTCCGTCGCCGAGTACTGGCTTTCACCCCGGAGGACGAACGTCTAGCCACAATCCGCATCAAAGCTAGATTCTTCAACATCTCGCTCATCTGCGCCCATGCCCCGACGGAAGAGAAGGATGAGGCGTCCAAGGATCTCTTCTATGAGCGCTTGGAACGTACATATGAGCGCTGCCCC
>NW_016160144.1:24431-31892 GCF_001687245.7 Rhagoletis zephyria | reverse complement strand
TTTTGTCAGTATCGTTTGAACGACTATCGTTTCAAAGTTACGTGATTCATGCACAGTTGCAACAAATGAGTCTATACATATTTATGTACATACATAAGCCGTCATCGATTAGCGAGTGGCGAAACGAACGAACTCAATGAGGTATAACCAAACTCGCTATCGTCTATCCGTGCTAGCTAACTTCGTTGTTGCTCTGCTAATTCTACTTTAAGCGACCGGAACTCAAACATAGCGAGCGAGAAAAGGCGAATCGATGACGGCTATAGGTACAAGCCGTATGCATGTGCGGAGTTTAAATAATCGGAAGTAATAATCAATTGAAGCGCATTTCCTCTTACTATGCATATGCCTAAATGTATGCAACCATTTGGCAAGCAAACACAGGGTGCTTCTAATGAAAATAAAAATTTTATGCTGAAATACACATGCCAAGCCCTTCGAAATTTTGTGCTGGGATATGCGTTACAGCTTCGCAAATTTTACCCCTACCGAAACCAAAGATGTATACACATCAAAAATCATGTCGACATCGACAAAGCGTTTAGATAATGAAGTTAACAAATTGGAAGCTGTGACCCGTAGCTCGTCGTTTTCAGTGTGTTCAGAACTTAAGGCGCACGCGACAAATCCGAGGAGAATCTCGGTCAAACACTAACATATTGTGTAACAACACGTAGAGATTGAGGTGTTGACTTAAAACACCGAAGTCGCGGGATCAAATTCCACCACATGCAATCCTAGGTATATTAAAAATTTCTACTCTTTAAAGCCCAATTTATATCAGGAAGATTTGTTAATAACTTTATCCTTGTAATGTGAGTTTATGACATTCGATACGATACTAGGGTTCTGGTACTCGATTATAAAAAATATCGTTTTAAAACTATCGAGTAGAAAATATCGGTATCGAATGCCAAAAGTATCGATATGGTATCGTATCGTATAGAAAATCGTGTCCCTAGGCCCGTCCACATAGAACTTTGGCGTTGCGTTCGCGTTGGCGTCGCTTCAACAACTGACTATAAACTCATGAATTCAAATGCAGCCGTCCACATAGTCAAAATTCGGCAACTCTCACGCCAACATAAAGCACAAAGCTGGCCAACTGTCATCTTTTCGCGTGCGTCGCTCGTCAGCTGTTGCAAATAAATAAAATTGTGTGAAATATTTTTCGTTTTTAATCAAGTGCGGGCAAGAGATATCCTTTTTAATGCAATTATTGATATTAAATATTAATTTATCTGTCGTTAGTATGTTAATTTACAGCTCTATTCTAATAAAACCTCACAACTGAGTTGTGAGCTAAACTTTGTGAGATTTCTTCTGAGGTGTATTTTGTGAGGTCATTCTAGCCCACACCTAACAAGAAAAAAGCTCAACAAAATCACCAGACGAGGTGAAAAGCATTTTGCTGTCTAACAGCGGTTTCGTAAATAAAATGAATACAAAAGATGGACGCTGAACAACAGGAACAGTAAATATTTTTGTAATTTGTTTATTTTTTTGATAACTATTGATTTTATTTATTTTCTAGGCGAATTTAAAAAGAAATAAAGCAGGAGTAGTTCCAGTACTTCACACAGTTTGCAATCCACAACTTGGAGAAAAAGTTTGTATGCAAACTAAATCCTATGCCTGCTCTAACTCTTCCGAAACTGCCGCAAAAACAAGCAATAACTCCGCCATTACTGAATGTACTTTTAGTTATAAAAAAAACTTAACACAGACACTGATAGCGAACGAAAATTAATAAAACACTATTCAATTGCTCAATAAAAATCGGGTGTTTTTCTCTTGTGAGGGTCTCATTCGTACATCATAAATTTCCTGACAATTGTGAGCGTATGAGCTTTTAAATTTACGCATAGCATAGGGATAACCTCACAATAGTCAGAAACCTCGCAATAGTGAGTATGGTGACTTTTGTGAAGGCAACAAAATAGGGCTGTTAGTGGCCCAAGCATTCGCTGCCAAGCGCTCATTGTAGCAAGCATACTTTTAACGTGCGTTCTGTCAAACCAACTCAAAGCCAAAGCCAACGCGAAAGTTCTATGTGGACCGCCCTTTATAAATCAAATATAAGCCCTGCAAGGTTTTAAAAGAAAACAACATAAACACGAATTATATTTCTTGTTTGAAAAGTATAGTCGTAGATTCGTTAAATCTGGATTGAAACAAAACATTTTATAATAATCTCTCTTTGTTTTGCATTTATATTTGTTATCATACCTCATTTCCAAATATGGTCTAACTTTTTCTAAATATGATCACCCAAATTATATCAGCTGGTTTTGCTACTGCACTAAAGGCTCATTTATGCATAATTGGCATTGCATGACAGTTGTCACATAAGGAATGTGTTTAATAAGCTTTGCGTGTAAGCGGTTACACAACGCACACCATTACAAATGTAAAAGTCTGTTGATTTTGGCATAAATGCTAAAATGAGCCTTAATTCTTTTTAACTAGGCGAAATAGCTGAGCGAATGGTGACCGACAGCATCGCCCTTTTCGGCCATTATCTGTAGATGTTAACAAATTAGTTGCGTTCCACGATATTCACGATTTGCAGATTTTATTTTGCAGGAAAGCGTTCCAGGTGCCAAAAAACCTGCAAGTCAAACCACTTTTGTGAGAGTAACTTGCTCTCTCTCTCAGTCAGAAGTTGCAGGTTTTAGTCCGAAGTTTTTCTTCCTACAAGTTCATGAAAAGTGTCAAACAATAGGCCGGGCTGCATTTGTAAACAAAAACAGATAGCAAAGAACATTAAGCGCCACGGAGACAGTCAAATAAATACGTCAAGCATTGCATATGTGTGAGATTGGCTCGTGTCTTGCCCGAAAACGTTCAAATAAACGCGTTATTTCAACACAATTTCTTTTTCTTGTCCGCGCACTTGCTCACCACGACGATCAGAAGGCAAGTGCGCTTGTTTTTTGTCAAGCAAAACGCGAGACGGTTGATAAAGATATTTGATCGTCCCCATGGCGCTTAACATTAAAAAAAAAATGGAAGTAGTTACAGGAAAAGTGTTTTTTCGCGTTCCAGTTGACTTTTTTTTTCTCTCTTGCTCCTCTCTTTCAAGAGAGTAATTTTGTTATTTGACAGTTTTACAGGTTTTTGCACGAAGTTATCAGCTATAAAGTGTTCGACATTCTTTTAAATCAAGAATGGTTGCGTTCATAAGACGTAGCTGTTTAGCTCATCGGCTACGAAACTGCTGGCAACTGTTGAACCCAACAATTACGTCTCTTTCCCCAGTGGGAAAATGTAATGTATATTCATCGAAAAAATAATCAGTAAAACAACCCTTTTCACATTCGAAAATGTATTTGTTTCCCCAGGACAATGTCCTAAGATAAGTGGGGCATTAAATTTTGCATTACCTAGTGTCGAGAATTGAATATGATTTAATATGAAATTTTTGGGACTTTTTGAATACATTAGAGTGCTGATTACATATTAAACAGTAATTGGATGTAAAACTCACAAGAAATACATTCGGTTATTTATCACGCATGAAATGCATTACTACTTTTCCCACTGTGTTACGTCACAAGAATTTGAAATTTGGTATGAATACATATCCATGGTAGGCGCTTAAAGTAAAGTATATATGAATAAGTTTGTAAAAGGCGCGTGACACATCCCAAAGGAGTGAAATTTAAATCAGCCCTAACTTCGGAACCGAAGTCACACGACTTTGGAATTTTGTGTGAAGACATAACTAAGTAGGCGCTTAAAGTGAGGCAAGTATAAGAGTTTGTACAAGGGAGCGCGGCACATTCTAAAACCGTGAAATTTTACATTTAATATATCTTCGGACACCTAACTTACATGACTTTGAAATTTGGTGAGAAGATCTATGGTAAATGTATAATGTTAAATTTAAGTACCAACTTAAAATTTACCGNAACTTACATGACTTTGAAATTTGGTGAGAAGATCTATGGTAAATGTATAAAAATTAGGTTATTCAAGAGGGTGTGGCGTTTATAGTAAACTGAAAGAGACGAGACAGCTGTTGCAAACAAAAAAGGGATGAGAGTTTTCAAAAAGTCGTAGGACCTCCCACCGGGCATGCCGACTACATTCAGAGAATGTTAATTTAAAAATTAAAGCATATTTCATTCTTATTTCGGTACCTTGATCCACCTAAACTAAGTAATGAAACAATATTGGTAGGAAAGAAAATAAAGACCAATTTAATTGCAATAAGAATTATTACTGGGTGCGGTAAAGGAGATGTATTTCTGTCAGGATTCCCATTTATTCCCACAGACCTTCAAATTTAATTTATAAATCTCTTCAGTATTCTCTGAGGCTTTGCTTTGACATGTGATTATATATGGGAAGATCACGAGCGGATGACGGAATAGTATTTATGCTTCTACACCCCAGAAGAAATTAAAAGCATTGGCGCGTACTCATAGTCCAGCAACTAAGTCGAAACTAACAAAGTTGCAACTTAAATTTAAGTACCAACATAAAATTTACCGCTATTGATAGTCGCATTTCAGACTTCTACTAAGTAGTTTCGACTTAGTTTACGATATAGCAAAACGAGTGTGAAAATGTATCGATTTTTCTTTACGATATTTTGGAAAAATTACATTTTTATTAAATAATGTCAAGTTTGATCATCCGTTTATGTAATTTTTATTTTCATTGCATGATTATGCAAAAGAATAAGGTATCATTTTCTTGTTAATTGTGTGAAATAGCCAGAACAACCGCAGTGATGTGAAGTCGATGTTTATCGAAAGCATGCTGTGAAACATACAAATAGTAGATATCTAAATGTTATGCACAAATTTACTTTAAAAGAACTAGCGTGAAACTGACTTATTATTTGGGAATTTATCTAAATTATTCCAATTATAAAATTGCGATGTAGCTTTATTCGAATTGTAATACGCATTTGTCAACTACAGGNCCAATTATAAAATTGTGATGTAGCTTTATTCGAATTGTAATACGCATTTGTCAACTACAGTTGGGAAGGCTATAGTACAAGCGATAGATGGTAACCCTAAGATAGAGGAAGAGGAGAAACGAAAGGTTGAGGAGATAAGTAAGTAGGAAATTGCGGAAGAGGACGGCTGCAACTATCGGATTTGAGATTCTTAATTCATTTTAACTATTTTGCTTTAAATTATTATTAATATTATTGTTCTTTAAATACAAGGAATAAATCCTGACAATTCATTTAACTAAACGGAGTGATTTCTATCAAGTGAAGCCAGTAGCTTCACAACTCAGAAGGTGGATTTGTGGAGCAAAACGCCTACAACGGAAGCGTCGCGGTGGTTCAAAGGCGCGCAAGCACAAAAAACGACGAGAATCTTCAACGATCAAAGAGTTGCTGAAGCGCAAAGGTGCACGTATAAGCAAACAGCGCAACATCATCTTTGTGGGGAGGTCTCAACGAGCAGTCAGGTTTAGTGTTGCGAAAAGGGGCTACAACAAAGCATAAATTCAAGGTATTTGACCATTACGCTGGGTACGCATTTTCCAGAGCAACGTATCAAAAAGTTAAAGCGTGCAAGTTCATACACGCAACGAGCAAACTCTTGAAGCAACATAGGCGCAAACGAGCACGGTAGCAAACGACGCCGACGTCTTTGCATACAACAGTCTTGACTGCGCAGTTACGAGTTACGATTCGACGTCAATTCAGCTTGGCAGCAGCAACGAGTCAACGGCTAAAATTTAAAACATAAAATCAAAAGCGAGTGAATTTGGGGTGTGTGTGCGTGCACCAGACTAATAAGAAAGTCCAACGAATACGAAAGCACAACGAATTTGTAGCAAGTAGAAATAAAAGAGTGCAAAGCAATAGCGCAAGTACTATTCCTACAGTGAAGGCCATAAATAAAAGGATGGTGAAATTAAATTCAGTACGACTTTTAAATTTTCACTAATAAAGTTTGTTTAAAATATGATAAAGCTAGTCACTTTGAGGGTCAGTCAGCTCAATGCGCTGCTAAGAGCTAACGAATTGCCAACGGCTGGCACTAAGGCTAGCAAAGTTTTAAAGCTGGAAGAAGTTTTGGGCACGGATGAAATCGATTCAACGGAGCTCGAAGCTGACTCTATTACGTCCGCAAACGATTTGCAAACGCAAATCAATAGCTTGAGAGAGGCAATGACGAGTTTAACATCAGCTGTTAGACCAGGCTCAACCATTCTGGTGGGGGAATCAGCCAACGATTCACGCAGTCCATCACGTCCAAAGATGTCGATCCAGGAGTTGATTGGTATAATGCCTGAGTTTGACCCGCTCAAAGGTTCTACGTCTGCAACGCAGTTTGTAATACGAACTGAACAACTACAACAGTGCTACGGGTGGCCAGTGGAGATGGTTTTGGTTGCAGTCCAGCACAAAATGAAGAGCATGGCCAAACGGTGGCTGGATGCTCAACCGGTGTTCCGGTCTTGGTCTCAATTCGTAGAAGCATGTAACATAGATTTCCCGTCAACGCACAATGCAGCAGAAACACATAAAGCGCTCATGAAGCATAAACGTAGAAACGGAGAAGATTACCTGGAGTATTATTATTCAATGTTGACGATAGGTCGTCAAGGTATGGTGGACGACGTATCCATCATCATACACATAATTAGCGGTCTCAATGACGGTACATTATCCAAAACATTGGGGGTGGTGACGCTCACAACATGCAGTCAATTGCTGGGTGCACTTAAAAATTTAACAGCAGTCAGCAACATACCACTGACACCAACGGCACCAGTCCAACAAGCAGTAAAGACCGAAACAAAATCCAACGTGAAGCCAACGTCTATAATATGCTTCAATTGTAACGAGTACGGACATATTGCAGTTAAGTGCACTCAACCGCAGCGTAAACCAAGATGCACTATATGCTCGAAGACTGGTCATGAAGCCAAAAGCTGCAACAAAAAGGCATCAGTTGTCAAGATTGGCAACTACAACGAACGCAGTGAAGTTCCTCCTGTTATAAAGAGAGTTGATCTGAATGGAAAGCAATTGGAAGCTTTCATCGACACGGGCAGCGTATGCTCTTTTATACGCTCGTCAGCGGCAACGGGGATGCAGAATCAAGAAGATAACAGGTGCTTCACGGGATTCGGCGGTTCAGAAGTACAGGTAACGAAGAAGGTCAGCGTTGTTGCGTCAGTTGACAACGTTCCACGTCAGGTGACACTGTATATTATCAATGATAAGTTATTACCCTACGATATTTTGCTGGGTCGCGACGTTCTATAGAACAACGATTACAACATGGTGATTGACAACGGAGTTCTGCATCTAGAGGAGATCAAGGGCGTAGACTTGAATATATCCGACTGCTTATCTGAAGAAGATAAGAACAAGGCACTGAATCTTCTATCAAAGTATGATGAATGTTTCGCGGAAGACATCAGCAAGCTTGGCAGGTGTAATAGTGCACACATGACTATAGAAGTAACAAAGTC